>NC_030421.2:5190000-5300000 GCF_001660625.3 Ictalurus punctatus | reverse complement strand
AAATTGAATTGAATTTGATCTCATCTCTTGATGGTTCAAATGGCTTCTGGTCTACCTCCGTCACTAAGTGGTGGAGGTAAAAAGTGCTCAGCCTCTTAATGTTATATATAGTGTTATATTTTATAACGCACATTATGGTTTGTTGGGTTTTTGGTTTATTTTTTCAAATAATCCATAAAACCTTTGCCTCCCAGCAATCTTTATACATCTAGAGGGCGCTGTTGGACATTATATTTGACATAATATCAGAGTAGTTAAAAAGTGCAAGTCTATATGGAATAGCTACTGTGTTACAAATTATCAGGCCCCACCCCCATCTCTTTGCTCACTCTGTGGTTGGTTGTTACAGGATTATTCCCCGATGTCGGAGGCGGCTACTTCCTGCCGAGGCTCCAGGGAAAGCTAGGACTGTTCCTCGCCCTGACAGGGTTTCGGCTCAAGGGTCGAGACGTGCAGAGGTCTGGAGTCGCCACACACTTCGTCCAGTCAGAGAAGGTACGACTTGATTGTGGACTTGATCGTAGTTAGTAAAGAAAACTGATGCTTTTCTAGAGGGCAGATGAGGACAGGGAGTAGGCAGAGTTACTGAGTCAACATTTTCTCTAGCCAATCAGCAGGAAGTGGGAGGAGCTGCAGACGGCAGCTGAGTCCTGGCACAGAAACCCAGGCCATGCACCCAGGGTGCCAATGTTAATGCTGACGTTCTGGCACCTCCACAGAGAGACAGAGTGGTGTGTAGGACAACACCCACGTCCAGGCCAAGGACAGGAAGCTAGCAGGAGACCCAAAGTACAGAGCGAGATTTAAAAAAAACAAAAAAAAACATCAACTCAGCATTCATAGTTTTTTCATGTTTATATCATCAAGATTTCAAACACTACTTCTCCACTCCTCACCTCTCTTCTCATTTATTAACCACAACCTGCTGAGATATCTGCTCTATAAGCATATACATATCAGTATGTTTATTGTCCCCCTCCCTTATGTTTCTTTTTTATTTGTCGATTTTGTCGGTTGCTCTTTCACATTAAAGGTGGGAAAAAAAGGTCATATTTTACATCACAGAAACCTGCGATTTTAACAGGGGTGTGTAAAATTTTATATCCACTATATATGAATATAATGTATAATAAAGTGCTCTGTTAACTAATAACCAAGCCAAACCTAGCTTAACAGGTATATTATCCTTTAAAAGGATGTGCTGTGCATGAAAGACATGTATTTTGTTTTTATGTTCACTTTGTGCCAAATTTAAGGAGCATGTGCAGGCTCAGGCAGCGCCACAGACGTCCTCAAATATCTTGTACACGTGTGGCCGTTATCCGCCAGTCCAGCACGGCGTTATATAAGCAGTAAGCCGTCATATTTGGTTCTGTTTGAGCCTTTTAGACAAGTGGTGTGTAAATCCTGATCAGATGTACATAAGTATAGCTGCTTTCCATTGAGCCACACCCACAAAACGTCATAAAAGGCAGAAAGCTTGCACAGGATTATAGAGAAAATGGCGAGTAAATGGAGAAAGAGTGCAGTGTATGCTAAATCTTCTCTCTTCTGGCAGATCTCGGCTCTGGAGAAGGATCTGGTGGGTCTGAAGTCTCCGTCGGCCGGCGACGTGGCTGCGGTCCTCGACTCTTATCAGGAGCAGGTGAGGGATCAGAGGCTTGTTTTGTTTGCTTCCCAAACAGATCAAACGAACACGCGCAGCTTCTCCACCCGAGTGTTTTAGGCGTGTTTGTGTACATGTGCTGCATTCAGCGTGTCCTCTGTACACATCGTGATGGTAGCGAGGTTTTATTAACTAACACGCTGTGGATTATCCGAGGTTCAGTGTAATGCTACCCAGTTTATCTCTTGAGTTTATGATGCTTAGTGCCCCGCATTTCTGTGTGTGTGTGTGTGTGTGTGTGTGTGTGTGAGACAGAGCTGGAGTCTCATAAACAGCTCTGATGTCATGCGCCTTTCCTGGAATGTTTGTCAGGGGGAAACGCACATTAGCATTGAGACGCACCACATTGTTCTGCCCACACACACACTTCAGAGTAACGCTCGGAACCTTCCTGAAACGCACACTTTTAATGCATATTTTTAACATAATTTACCATATTTCTGAGCTTATTTGACACTCTTGAGGAGCGTCGTCTCTTTGCGTGCCTGTAAATATCTAAGTATTCGTTAGATTATTAATACATTTCCTCTATTTTTCATCTGGAACACTTGTAGGGAAAAGAGTTCACCAAAACTCTCACGCTCAGCCAGACAGAGATGAGATATAACTGCTTATGTGCATCCTCGTTTTTATGTAAGGAATAAAACACTGGGTCATGCTGTTGTAGGAAAATAGTCAGTCATACAGAGTTAGTGGAAACTCAGAGAAACGTGAATTTACAGAAGGCAGAAAGCCGTTTAAAAACGTATCTAATATTACAGTTGTGATCAAAAGTTTGCATACCCCTTTCAGAATCTGCTAAATCTTAATATTGTTAACAAAATATGACGCATCATAAAAATCCCATGGTGGAGTTTATTTAGTCCTGTCCTGAATAATCTATTTCACATAACAGATGTTTACATAAAGTCCACAAGACAAGATGATAACTGAATTTGTCCAAATTACCCGTTCAAAAGTTTACATACCCTCGATTATTAATACCGTGTGTCGATACCTGGATGATCCATGAGTGTTTATGTTTTGTGAGAGTTGTTCACGAGTCCCTTGTTTGTCCAGAGCAGTTAAACCACATACTGTTCTTCAGAAAAATGCTCCAGGTCCTGCACATTCTTTGCTTTTCCAGCATCTACTGCATATTTGAGCTCTTTCCAACAGCGGCTATATGATCTCGAGACCCATCTTTTCACACCGAGGACGACCGAGGGACTCGTACACGACTATTACAAATAGGTGCAAACGTTCACTGATGCTCAAGAAGGTAACACGATACATTAAGAGCCAGCGGGGTGTAAACTTTTGAACAGGGTGATCAGTGTAAATTATTATTAATAATTTTAATGATCATTTAGTACTGTCCTTCAGATGCTAAATTAGATAGTTACGTGTCTCCTAGAAGACAAAATACTAAGAGGAATTATTGTGGTGTTTGTGTTTTGCGTCTTAAACGAATCGTGTTGTTTAGAACGTAAAAGAGCAGAAGAATTGTTGTCTGGTGTCCACAGAGCAGACTGGACGCCGAGAAGCCGTTTGTGCTGCAGCAGCACACAGAAGCCATTGACAGGTAAAGTTACACCGTCTCTCTCTCTCTCTCTCTCTCTCTCTCT
This sequence comes from Ictalurus punctatus, assembly GCF_001660625.3. NCBI lineage: Eukaryota > Metazoa > Chordata > Actinopteri > Siluriformes > Ictaluridae > Ictalurus > Ictalurus punctatus. Next base: position 5,296,727 of record NC_030421.2, on the reverse strand, counting down.
TCCTTTCTCTCTCTCTCTTTCTTTCTCTCGCTCTCTCTCTTTTAAAAATAGAATAAAACCACATTTTCAAAGTAATGTAAAAAGAGTCCATGTTTATAAATGGAAACCCACATGATATGAAACTCTCAGCTCTATGATAACGTGGAAATGTTCTGGAAACGTTAACGTTAGGTTAACACACACCCCCACATTCACATGCCACATTCACGGCACTCTTATTTCCATATATGGACTTAGAGACACGCCCTCTTTCCAATGTAAGGTGTTTCGAGACATCCAATCAGTTACTTTTATTTCCATATATGGATTTTCATCTCTAGTTTCTAGTTTGCGTTTCACACACACACACACCCCAGGACAAAACAGTTCAAACCAGGACACACAATGGGAACAGTCATAAAATTCAGCGCCACTCCTGATCAAAGGACCAAAATTATCAGCAGTAATCAGACGACAGATTGCCGGTAGTGCGATAAAATGAATCCTGGAGGTTTGACCGAACAAAATATTAACTAACGAGCAAATAAACTCCATGTTTACCCGTTTGACTCAGACGTGTCGTTCTTCATGCTGCGTGTACGAGAGCGTCGACCTGCTGCTGTTGTCCTCAGTGCTTCTCCTGCATTACAGGCTGTTTGAAGGCAGCAGCGTGGAGGAGATCCTGGAGAAGCTGCAGAAGGATCAGTCTGCGTTTGCACAGAAGCAGGTGGAGGTGTGTGTTTATGGACACGCACCTAATGCTCTACTAACTAATATGTAAGAAAGTGGACAAAGTGTGTGTTTAGCGGAACATGTACAAGCTGAGCAAGCAGAAATGGGTCGGTGTTTAACACAGTGATCACAACAGCATCACTGCACAGTACCTCCACTCTTCAGAGAAGGCGTTCCACTAGATTTTGGGGCGTGGCCGTAGGGCTTTGTGTTCATTCAGCCACAGAAGCATTAGTGAGGTCAGGGACTGATGTTAGGCGAGCAGGTCTGGGGTGCAGTCGGCGTTCCAGTTCATCCCAAAGGTCTTCAGTGGGGTTCCTCCTCGAGTTCTTCCACTCCAACCTTGAAAAATCATGCCTTCACAGAGCTGGCTTCATGGTGCACGTTGTCATGCTGGAACATTCTTGTACACATCTTAGTTCCAGTGAAGGGAAATTGTAATGCTACAGCGTACAAAGATATTCTGTACGAGTGTGTGCTTCCAGTTTTGTGGCAACAGTTTGAGGAAGAGCCGCATAGGGGTGCACATACTTTTGGCCATATAGTGTAGAAGAAATGTACAAAGCACATACGCAAGAGCTTAAAGAAATGCTCAAATAAACAATACAATGCAATAACAGCAGTATTTTGTAAATAAGACAACGAATCGCACTGTGTTAATCCGCTATCCGCCCTTTTCTGCATACATGAGCTCACGGACGCGTGTGATTGGCTAGTGTTGCTGTGATTGACAAGGGGAGACGGAGTATGCCCCTCCCACCCAGAGAGCACGGGCAGTCTTCAATATTATAGACAAAATATTATGTACGTTTAAATAACTGATATTTGAAAAAATTTATATTGGAAGTTATTTTTATAGTTAAATAAATGACTGGCTGTAAAAAGTTTGTGAACCCCTAACCTAAAGAATGTGCTCTTCAGGTTTGTTTGTTTTTTGGGTCAATGTGTTGTGATGTAGACCTTGTTGAAGATGTCCCCGACGTCACTGAAGCTGACGTTCAGACAGCTGCAGGCCGGAGCCGGTCTGAGCCTGCAGGAAGTGTTGGTGATGGAGTACAGACTCTGCCAGGCCTGTATGGTACGTCACAGCTTCTGCTCAAGTCACGCTGTATTCGTTCTGTTTTTTGCGCGATGACGAGGTATTTAGATGTAATGACCAGGTTTTTTTTGCGTAAAGAGATCCTTTTCTCATAATAACAAGATGTTTATCGATAACAAGGGTTTGCTCGTAATAACGAAGTATTTACTAATGATGAGATGTTTACTAATAACACAATGCTTTTTTTAATAAGATGCACTAACGGAACACTTTTCTCGCGACGACTAGGAGACGCTTTTTTTCCGTGACGACGACTTGGAGACGCTTTTCTCGCGACTACTCATAGACCCTTTTCTCGCGACGATTCCGAGACACTTTTCTAGCAACTGCTCGTAGACCCTTTTCTCAGAACTACTCCCAGACCCATTTCTCGCGACTACTCCCAGACCCTTTTCTCGCGACTACTCCCAGACCCTTTTCTCGCGACTACTCCCAGACCCTTTTCTAGTGACTATTCGTAGACCCTTTTCTCGCGAGTACTCCCAGACACTTTTCTCGTGACTACTACCAGACCCTTTTCTCGCGACTACTCCCAGACACTTTTCTCGCGACTACTCCCAGACCCTTTTCTAGCGAGTACTCTCAGACCCTTTTCTCGCGACTACTCCCAGACCCTTTTCTAGCGACTACTCCCAGACCCTTTTCTAGCGACTACTCCCAGACCCTTTTCTAGCGACTACTCCCAGACCCTTTTCTAGCGACTACTCCCAGACCCTTTTCTAGCGAGTACTCCCAGACCCTTTTCTCGCGACTACTCCCAGACCCATTTCTAGTGACTACTCCCAGACCCTTTTCTCGCGACTACTCCCAGACACTTTTCTCGTGACTACTCCCAGACCCTTTTCTAGCAAGTACTCTCAGACCCTTTTCTCGCGACTACTCCCAGACCCTTTTCTAGCAAGTACTCTCAGACCCTTTTCTCGCGACTACTCCCAGACCCATTTCTAGTGACTACTCCCAGACCCTTTTCTCGCGACTACTCCCAGACCCTTTTCTAGCGACTACTCCCAGACCCTTTTCTAGCGAGTACTCTCAGACCCTTTTCTCGCGACTACTCCCAGACCCATTTCTAGTGACTACTCCCAGACCCTTTTCTCGCGACTACTCCCAGACCCTTTTCTCGCGACTACTCCCAGACCCTTTTCTAGCGACTACTCCCAGACCCTTTTCTAGCGAGTACTCTCAGACCCTTTTCTCGCGACTACTCCCAGACCCTTTTCTAGCGAGTACTCTCAGACCCTTTTCTAGCGAGTACTCTCAGACCCTTTTCTCGCGACTACTCCCAGACCCTTTTCTAGCGACTACTCCCAGACCCTTTTCTAGCGACTACTCCCAGACCCTTTTCTAGCGACTACTCCCAGACCCTTTTCTAGCGACTACTCCCAGACCCTTTTCTAGCAAGTACTCTCAGACCCTTTTCTCGCGACTACTCCCAGACCCTTTTCTAGCGACTACTCCCAGACCCTTTTCTAGCGAGTACTCTCAGACCCTTTTCTCGCGACTACTCCCAGACCCTTTTCTCGCGACTACTCCCAGACACTTTTCTCGCGACTACTACCAGATCCTTTTCTCGCGACTACTCCCAGACCCTTTTCTAGCGAGTACTCTCAGACCCTTTTCTCGCGACTACTCCCAGACCCTTTTCTCGCGACTACTCCCAGACCCATTTCTAGCGACTACTCCCAGACCCATTTCTAGCGACTACTCCCAGACCCTTTTCTCGCGACTACTCCCAGACCCATTTCTAGCGACTACTCCCAGACCCATTTCTAGCGACTACTCCCAGACCCTTTTCTAGCGAGTACTCTCAGACCCTTTTCTCGGGACTACTCCCAGACCCTTTTCTAGCGAGTACTCCCAGACCCTTTTCTCGTGACTACTCCAAGACGTTTCTCACAGCGACAGCGTCACACTTTCCTCGCGCTTACGAGAAACCTTTCTTGCGACGATTCCGAGACGCTTTTCTAGCGACTATTCGTAGACCCTTTTCTAGCGACTACTCCCAGACGCTTTTCTCGCGAGTACTCCCAGACCCTTTTCTCGCGAGTACTCCCAGACCCTTTTCTCGCGACTACTCCCAGACCCTTTTCTCGCGAGTACTCCCAGACCCTTTTCTCGCGAGTACTCCCAGACCCTTTTCTCGCGAGTACTCCCAGAGACGTTTCTCGCAGCGACAGCATCACACTTTCCTCGCACTTACGAGACACTTTTCTCGCGACGACGACGTCACGCTTTTCTCATAGCAAACGAGACTTTCATACTCTTTAAACATTAAAAACGGGTCATTTTGTTGTCAACCTACTAATTAAACTTTTCAAACCGTTCCCTTTTTAATCGGTTATTATTTGTAGAAACGTTTTCATGTGCTGTTGTTTTGTGCTCGTTTTCTGCAGAGAGGACATGATTTCTACGAAGGTGTGAGAGCTGGTAAGATATACATATATATATATTTTTTTCTGCGAATTGAAAAAGACAGATTGAATTTTATTTATAGGATCGTTTCATCCTGGACACTTTTGTCCCTCTGTTCTGTTTGCAGTGTTAATCGATAAAGATCAGAGTCCTAAGTGGAAACCGGCGACGCTAGCTGAAGTCTCGGAGCAACGTATCGAGGACAGCTTCGCTTCTCTGGGAGACAAAGATCTCAAACTGTAAACGCTGCAAGCAGAAAGAATCCTCTATAGATCCGTAGTTCAGGCAAAAATCTGAGCAGACATACTGACCTGCTTTCTTTAAGATTCAACATTCGGTTATTAGGCTGAAATCTTACTTGAAATGCCGTGTTCATCTTCTCCACACCACGCTGTGCTTTACGTCCTCCAGACAAATCAGCCGTGACCACTTCGGCTCCAGTGGATTTATGGCAGTATGAAGTGGCTCGACAAAAAAAAAAAAAATCTCTTTTTTTTTTCATTTTTATTTATTACACAACTGACAGTTGCATTCAAATTGACTACTGATCATTCTGTGTGCATAATTACTCAAATCAGTAAATAACATAATACATTCATGACGCTTCGTTTGTTTTCGTTTGTTTTTCAGCTTGCATTAAACTTCATTTGGAAGTAAAGGTTGTTCTTCCCACTGGGGACGTTCCTTCCCAGTCGGTGGTCTGGATTAAATATAAGAAATAGTGTTAAGGATGTGAGTGCAGCTGGAGATTATCCAGTGTGAAATGGATTTGCTGATGCTCAAAGATCTCCTCTTGATCCAAACAAGCTAACACTTCATCTCCACGTTTATTATTCCATTAGATTCCATCGAGGTGTCGCACTGTATAAACATTTTTAAACGTCTCCAGAATTCTGTGGCAACACTTAAGGTTGATGTAGACAGCTGGGTTTAAAGGGGCGTCAGTTAAACGATTTGGTTATACGCTTGTAGAGCTCACATCAGTGGTCTAAATGCCCACACGACAGGGCGGATTGTGCTTGTTACCACTCGTTAAAGGTCTCACGTGGTCAGCAGTTTAGTTAGTACTATCCAGTACCTACAGACTAGTTCCGTCAGTCAAACGTAGCTCTTTGAAAACCGGCATAAATCCCTCTGACGTGAGGATGGTATGTTTTTGAGCTGCATGACTGAAAAAGACTTGCCTTCTCTGATCCTAATGAGCCGATTATCTCACGTCATATCGGTACAGAACACACACTTTACATGATTTTCAAAATTTCATCCTGTCCACAAGTGCACTTCCACCACAGAGAACCATTTCAGAAACTCTGGACTTTCTGAGGAAACCCATTTTACGGTGGGTTTAGATAGCAGTTTGCGATTTTTGTACCTCGTAATCTGAAGCCAAACGCAAAATCACGAGAACGCGGACGATGCGATGTATGAACTAGCGTGTTACCGAGGCTAAGAATTTGGCTAGGTACATGTAGCATAGAGCGATAAAGCATTAATAATGTAAAGTTAGAGGAAATGAAATAAAATAGTGCTGTAATTATATTTAGAATCTGGAACGATTGACAGTTGCGTAGGTGTTTTGAACGCTCCGATATTAACCGACGCCAAGTTGGAAGCTCCACCCCCTTCTCCCACCCACAAATCTAAAAGTGAATGTTTGACTTGGTTAATATTAGATGCATGTACAGGGTGTCTCAAAAGACTCCAAATATACTGTAGGGGACGTTTTAGCAAAATATCTTCCAAAAATGGTCATACTTTTTAGATTATATTATTAGATATTTTTTTGAGATAGCATTTAAGAACTTCTCTGACAAAAGGAGAACCAATAGAAAGCATTCTCATGGCTGGGTCAGGACACTCCCGAAAGGTCGCGATGGACTTGAAGAGCACGTTAAAAATAAAAATGCTAAGCAGGAACTCGTCCAGGAATCTTTTTAATTCCCCCCGAGAGGTTCCGGAATGTTGGTGGAAACGCGGCTACCTATGTCTACAGTACACGTGATTTATTTCAGTGGACGAATACATTTAACGTCCGCGATGTTAGCTTTTGTAGTTGCCCGGCTGGCTAGTAACTTCAACAAGCACAAAAAAAAGACCTATGGACAAAATTTGGCATGTAGCCATGTTTAAAAACGCGCTCCACTTCGTGCAGCGCGTTAAAAGAAAACAAATTCTTTGGTTGTGAGGTGGTCTTAGAATGCACGATTTGAAGCGCTCTCAGATTTAATGCCATTGAGGCGCTGCAGAGACGCTCGTCTGAAATCCATACAGGCGTAGGACGACACAAAAATGTACGGGACGGCTACAACAAACTGCGCTAGTCGCGATGACGAAACACAAACAAACCATGTTAGCGGATAGAAAAATATCCTCAAGCTCACTTTCAAAAATGTCCGATTGACGACGTAAGCAGAACTTTTATTTACTTTAATTTAACCGCCGGTCACGCCGTAACCTTGACACGTTATCACGCGGTCTGTTAAAGAATACGGCCATTTCCTTGGGATCTCGTACAGTTTAACAAGTAATCTTATAAGACCGCCGTAACGACACGACACGGCTTTCGAATTTCCCACAGCAATGTGAACACTGGGGGGGCATGTCGAGCCGAGCAAACGCAGGGATCACGGTCTGGGCTTATTTATAGCATCTCTGGGATCGATGCCATTTTGGTCTCTGGACATTGCTCTTGGCTTGCCCTGTACAAATTCAGGCTATGGATATGACACGTCTCAGTGATTAAGGGGAAAATCAAAACCTTCCGAGGCGTACTAATGCTTTGCTAGCACTTTCTTTTTGTACTTTTGTGCTTTTACAGACGGAAAAGCCTCAATGCTGCCACAGTGCTCCTTCCCACACAAACGTTATACACTTACAAAAGGTATCCAAACATCAAATTTCTTCTGCATTCACATGGTGCAGCAACACTGCATTCACATCACTGGCCTTCATCAGGCCAAGCTGTGCTTCTGGACCTTGGGAAAAGCACACGTGATGTAGTGGCCTTCAAGGCAAGTCACACTCGATGTACGGGATGTCACTGTAGCGGCTGTCCACCTCGGCCCACTGCTGCACGGCCCGAGCCACGATCTCCTCCGAGAGTCTCTGTGCGTAGTCCAGAAGGACCGGGTTGACCTGCGCCGTGTCCCGGTCCGGCGCCGCTTCCGAATACACCAGGAAAGCCTTCTCCTCTCGCTTCTTCCCAGGCCCGCCGTCCACCTTCTCCACCGTGCTGGAGTTCTGCGTGGGCTTGTTGCACTTGGATTTGATGCATCCCATGATCCGCAAAATGTTGCATTGGTTTGAAAGAGGAAAATCAAGAGGACGGCAGTGGACGGCGAAGTTCAGCCGGTGACCAGGTGATGAGGCACAGCTCACTCATGGACGACTTCTGATCTCCCTGCCAGGAGAAGATGGAAGAGCATCAGTGATTTATGTCGCTGATCTTTACTCGACTAGATAAATACACGTTCTGACAGCATCTCTAGTCGAAGGTGGTTATTTATTAGCGTGTACTGAAGGTTCTGGCCTTTTCGTATCCAGTGTTTTGTTCGTGAACAGAGAGGACTAGAGCTAGTCCTGACTACACAGACGTATTTAACAGAACATGCTACACTGACACGTTTCCAAAACAGATGTTCACCTGGTTAATTATGCGCCGCTACCGGCGAATACGATGAATTCTTTAATATGTTATCGTTACTATAGTAACAGCTCGTTCACAGGGATTTGCACGGCACTACATGCAGTTTTTAAAAAAAACGTGTGTAAACATCGATATCGGGACATTTTCTGTAAGGAGACATCCGTCCATCTATCCATCCTGTTTATCCTAGACCGGATCATGGGGACTTCCGGCACAAGGCGAGGAGGGATATCATGGCCGGGGTGCCAACCCATCGCAAGGCACAGTTTCACGCACGTCCACAATGCTCGTCTTTGGACGAGGGGAGGAAACCGGAGTACCCGGAGGAAACCCTCGGAGAACATGCGAACTCCGTGCACACAGGGCAGAGGCAGGTATCGAACCCCCGACCCTGGAGGTGCAAGGCAAACGTGTTAAACAATAAACCACCGTACGCCCCTGTAAAGAGTTCACGCATCGTGTTTTTCGGATGTTGTCGTTGTTTTTGTCTAATTAACTTCAAGAGAACGGAAAAAGAGCAGCTGGTGACGGAACGACTGTTTATAGCTGCTATAAATAGCGGTTCCTACGAGAATAAGAACTAACTTGTCTCCACGATCTTCCACATTAACCGTAACTAATGAACTGATTTTAAAAAAAATAAATAAATAAAAAAGCACGTGTCGTTCATTCCCGTAATCCTGGCACGCCGACATCATCTTTTCATTCGAAGAGTTTTACATTAATAGCGTTTTCAGTGTAAGTTTTTAACCTTTCTGTACGTGTCGATTCTTGCGCGTCGGTCCTGTAGATATATTTTTCAATTGCCATTTGCAATTAGAACTATTATCAATGGCTGAAATAAAGAAAACAGTAACTGATGAAATGAAGAAAAGGGGGATAACTAAAAAAATGTGTGTGTGTGTATATATATATACACACACATTTTCAATTACAAAAGGGTGTCTATTATTGTTGTTGTTGTTGTTGTTATTATGATTGTGGGTCAAATATACGTCACCCCAATGATAGTCACCAGCACAAGGACATGTTTTGTTCCTGTGACACGTGATCAGCCCGATCCCTGATACACACTAACACAGGGACGTCAGAAATCTGAACAGCGCGCGCGGAAGCACTTTGACCACCGCCTTCGCCCCCGCCCGCCCCCCCCAAAAAAGGTAACAGGTAGACTGAGGTGCACGTTACAGCTCTACACGTGTTCATTAATCATTACTATAACGTGTGTCACGTTAAAAGCGTGATGATGTCAGGCATATCAAGGTCGTGACAAAGCTTAATAATAATAATAATAATAATAATAATAATAATAATAATAATAACACCATGAAGTCAGTGATGTCCTGGAGACTGTGGGTGTGTGAAGGAAGCACCTACCTCTTGACATAATCCTGCTGGAAAAAGAACCCAGATTACAGATGCATAGAAATCTCAGTCTTCTTGTCTCACCTCAGGTTCCTCTCTCTCTCTCTCTCTCTCTCTCTCTCTCTCTCTCTCTCTCTCTCTCTCTCTCAGTCCAGATGTGAAGCTGTGCAGATGTGCAGAATAAGAAAGGGAAAGCAGCACGCAGCTCAGCTCTGATCTCACGGACTTATCCGAGTCTCCAAAGTTCATCCCTGTAACCCAATCGGGTTATTACACAGAACCACGAAATGTCGCACTCCCTCCAGTCAGTCCCTCACTGAACACATCTGCATATGTCTGGATTTTCTTGTTTAGTTTTTGTTTAGTTTGTTTGCTGTAAGCGCTCTTCTCTCCGGCTGCTCGGGAATCTTTATCCCCAACCAACATTACCGAGGCGCAGTCTGAAAGTAGGTTATTGCAGATCTCATGGTCATTTCATGGTTAAAGTTATGACCTTTTATTTTTTGTTGATGTCGCCATCTGGCGGTCAGATCGAGTATTTGACCCTTAAAGTGGCCCTGAAATCAAAGCTGGTGTTTTAGAGCTTTTTTTTGTTTGTTTGTTTTTGTATAGGTCCATTATTGTTTGTAATGATTAGAAGACTAATACGAAAGTACACTTTACACATTTTAAATAGATTTTGACACGCTATAGCATTATTGCATGTCGCACCTCCTCTGGTGCCCATAGGTCCGCTACGGGTACCACCGCTCAACAACATTTCACTCCTTTAACCCCAAAACATCTCCTTTCTCCTTACCCAGAGCTAAAATCTGCTCTTCTCTAGCTCTTCAACCAGGTCTTTCAGGCCCTTCCGCTGGTTTCCAGATACTCCCATATCCCTCAGGAGGCGATGCTACAGCTGATGTTTCGACAAACCGTCCTCCCATCTATCAGTAAAACATTTTTTTTTTTTAACAATTTAAAAAATTTCAATGACTCATCTTTGTACTAATCTTGTGTTTGTCCAATTAAATACTCTCTAGAACATACAGAACTGTGCAAAAGTCTTATGCACCTTTTTTGTTTTGTTTTGTTTTTTTTAGTACAAACTTTGTAATAGATTTTTATTTTATGACTTCTACATTATCGAGTCTGTACAAAAAGTTTTATTTTAGATACCCAAATATTAGTTTTCCAGCATAAAATGAAATGTTACAGAAAAATGTGTAAAACAGTATATAATAAGTGTTGAGACACTTTTCAGACGATTAAAAAAATAAATAAAAAAAAACATAAAGAAAGCTGCTGGATTTTGCTGCAGAAATAAGAAGCGAGTGTGACAGTCTCCAGAAGAACCGTGGCTGGTTCTGCAAGATGCTCAGTAAAACTTCCAGCTCATTTCCTTATAAAACTGTACTAATTCTACCTGAGACTACTTTTTTTCTGTCTTTCTCCATCATTAAAGTCTGTAATATCATTTTTCTCTACCACTCAGACACGTCAGATGTCTCGATCCTGTGGCTCTCGAGACCTCGTCTCAAACACGTTCGCCAAAACTCCAGAAACGCAGGACGGCATCTCGCTGTCTACAATATCAACCTGTCTGTTAAAGTGGACAAGTGTGTGTGTGTGAAGGCAGGGGTGGAAAAGATCTCTCCTGTTCTCTGTATTTACTTGCTTCAGTAAGATACACTATATGGGCAAACGGTTGTAGACACCTGACCGTCAGATTCATGTGGGCATGTTGAACATCACTCTCTGAGAAGGCTTTCCACTAAATTTTGGGGGGCTTTGTGAGATCAGGCACTGATGTTGGGTGAGGAGGTCTGGGGTGCAGTCGGTGTTCCAGTTCATCATACCAGAGCAGTTCCTCTAAATTCCATGCCGCACAACCACAAATAGCCTACTCTGAGCAATAATATCCATCCATCCATCCATCCATCCCTCAATCCGTCCAATGCAGTTTCTAGCCAAACTAACCTTGGACTTGATCCGAACACTGGTGCAAAATGAACCAATTAGGAAGCAGATTGAAGTCTGCTTTAGATAAACATGCAAATTCATTCTTTTAAGATAAGAAGGTATTGTATACCGACGATACCCGAGGTGAACGTCGGGAGAACCCTGTTGCTAGGCAACCGGAAATACAGACAAAATTAGCTAATGACTGAGGGTGATTTCGAAGGCTGATACGTAAGCCATCCATCTTTTTACAAACAACATAAGGGCAGAATCACGGTGACGATGAGACCTTCAGGATATGAACCTTCCTCTCGGACGTGTTCATACACGAGTAAGAAGATTACACTGTAATGACATTTAGCATTGACTGCAACCCAATTACCCCATCTAAACACACCATTATCCACATGCGACTGGTTTCATTACAACTTTCTGGAGAGCGTAGAGTACGATGAAGGAAATGAGTTTCGTTCATAAATAAGTCTATTTAGAAAGAGAGAGAGAGAGAGAAAGAGAACACTCTTGTTGTTGTGGTGTGTTTACAGAATGTTCAGTATGAGATGAGGAGATTGGGACGAGGAGTCCTGGGATGAGCACAGGGACGAGTGTTTATGATTACAGCAGCAGCTCCTGGGAAAAGGTGAGCGGAAACACTGAGGCGCATGTGAGACTTCAGCGTAAACTGTTTTTTGGGAATGTGTGGCCATCAACACGGTTCTGAATCTCCCACTACTGTAGAAAACACATGGAAATACAAATAATCAAGTACAATGAAGTCAAAATTAATTTGCTATAAGCCAGGTGTTTCCAATCCTGCTCCTGGAGGGCCAATGTCCTGCAGAGTTTAACTCCAACCTGGTCTAACACACCTGCCTGGAAGTTTCTAGTAATCCTGAACACCTTGATTAGGTGGTTTAGGTGTGTTTAATTGGGGTTGGAGATAAACTCTACAGGACAGAAGCTCTCCAGGAGCAGGACTGGGCACCCATGCTATAAGCAATATGAACAGACATAGCATGGAGTGGAGTGGTTTTTAATCATCTCTTTATTTATGGAACAGAATCCATCAGATTGTAAGTTTATACCAAGAACATTATACTCGCTGATAGTCAATTGAGTTTGTTTTTATAACCAGTTATAATTAGATTTCAAATTTGTGCACGGTTCAGCAGAATATTCATTAGCCAGTCCCATACAGGATTTGGCAGATTTTTATTTTTAATAAACCCGTGTAGTGTTTGCAATTGTTTGATATCCATGAGAGCCGAGTATTTTTGTGAGTTGTTTTAACAAAAGATCAAAAGGTTAAACAATAAAGACAATTCTACACAGCCCCCTTTGCTCATATTTACCAAGGGTGCCAATATTAGTGGAGGGCACTGTAACTTCGCTAACGCTAGTGATGAACAAAATCTTGGGTATTACGGTATTCGGTCATCGTTCTTGCTGTTTTACAAGCAATTTGCCAGATGTCTAGATAGATCAGATAGAGTTAGTGGTGGGGAGGCTGTGGATCAGGTGGTAGAGTGGGTTGTCGACTAATCGTAGGGTTGGCGGTTCGATTCCCGGCCCACGTGACTCCACGTGTCGAAGTGTCCACTGAACCCCAAGTTCTGCATGGCAGCTCTGCTACCATTGGAGTGTGAGTGTGTGTGAATGGGTGAACGAGACACAGTGTAAAGCACTTTGGATAAAAGCGCTATGTAAGTGCGCCATTTACCATTTATTTGGGATGGTGGCACGACACGCAGTAGTTGTGCTTCCAAACTGCACATTCAAGTAACTTCACAGATCACCAGTTCCATTTACTGAGCAAACAATATATTATTCTACATATATCACATTTTATGGATTTACATTGATATGTTTAAGGGAACACTGATTGAAAAAATTACCTGCAGTCATTTATGTACAAGATATAAATGACCTGAATTCCAGATATGAACAGTAGATGGCAGTCTTTAATTATTATTATTAATAATAAATGGAACAGTAATTACAAAACTGTCAGGTAAACATTTTACTTATAAAGTACAGAACAGTTTTCTCAGGACTTAAAAGAATAAAACATATTTTATTTGCCGGTTGGGATGTGAGATCTTTCTTAATCTCTTACCTTCTGCCTCTCTTCCTTCTCATGATTCTTCTCTCTCTCTCTCTCTCTCTCTCTCTCTCTCTCTCTCTCTCTCTCTCTTCCATCATTCTGTCTCACCATCTCATTTTTCTCCTGATTTTACATCTCTACCTTGGAGACCTTTGTCTGTTTCTGTCCAGATCATTATCACTGTGCACTGGTGTCCAAGTGGCACTGCAAGAAGATCTGAAAGGACAAGCGAGTGATGTCCAGTTAATAAAACATGTAATAAAAGATGACTTCATAATCTTGGTGTACTGACGTGAAAACTAATGCCACAGCGACACCATCAACCCACAATCCCTTCCGAGTTTGATCTACACATGTAAATATATATAGTAAATATCTCACACCTTGTTGTACAAAATATTGACTACAGAAGTGTTTGATTTCCTTTTGCTGGCCAATATTCCCAGCAGGTGATCAGCAGAGAGAGAGACACACAGAGAGATAGCGAGACAGACAGAGAGAAATTGAGAGACAGACAGAGAGATAGAGAGACAGAGACAGAGAGAGAGAGATATAGAGAGACAGACAGAGAGAGAGAGATAGTGAGATAGAGAGACAGAGAGAGACACAGAGAGAGACAGAGAGAGACATAGAGAGAGACAGACAGAGAGAGTGTCTCTCATATGTCAACATATGTGTAGGGCATATGTTGGGTTTTTTTCTGTGTGTGTGTGTGAGGTAATGCAGAATGCCAACAGCAGGATATATTGTGGGTTTGGATTAAACATGCTCTTTAATTTCTTTGAATACATGTTAACTATTCTATGAAACATTGGAGCGGTAGTGTAGTGGTAGTTGCAGTGTAGTGGTAGTGGTAGTGGAGTGGTAGTTGTAGTGTAGTGGCAGTGTTATTGGGAGTGTAGTGGGAGTGGTAGTGTAGTGGAGCTGTAGTGGAGTGTAGTGGTAGTGGAGTATAGTGGTAGTGTAGTTGGAGTGGTAGTGTAATGTAGTGGTAGTGTAATATGGTGTAGTGGTAGTGTAATGTAGTGGTAGTGGAGTGGTAGTGTAATGTAGTGTAGTGGTAGTTGAGCGGTAGTGTAATGTAGTGTAGTGGTAGTGTAATGTAGTGTAGTGGAGCGGTAGTGTAGTGGTAGTGGAGCGGTAGTGTAATGTAGTGTAGTGGTAGTGGAGCGGTAGTGTAATGTAGTGTAGTGGTAGTGGAGCGGTAGTGTAATGTAGTGTAGTGGTAGTGGAGCGGTAGTGTAGTGGTAGTGGAGCGGTAGTGTAATGTAGTGTAGTGGTAGTGGAGCGGTAGTGTAGTGGTAGTGGAGCGGTAGTGTAGTGGTAGTGTAGTGGTAGTGGAGCGGTAGTGTAATGTAGTGTAGTGGTAGTGGAGCGGTAGTGGTAATGTAGTGGAGTGGTAGTGTAGTGGTAGTGTAATGTAGTGTAGTGGTAGTGGAGCGGTAGTGTAATGTAGTGGAGTGGTAGTGTAGTGGTAGTGGAGTGGTAGTGGAGCGGTAGTGGAGCGGTAGTGGTAATGTAGTGGAGTGGTAGTGTAGTGGTAGTGTAGTGGTAGTGTAATGTAGTGTAGTGGTAGTGGAGCGGTAGTGTAATGTAGTGGAGTGGTAGTGTAGTGGTAGTGTAATGTAGTGGAATGGTAGTGTAGTGGTAGTGGAGTGGTAGTGGAGCGGTAGTGTAATGTAGTGTAGTGGTAGTGTAATGTAGTGTAGTGGTAGTGGAGTGGTAGTGTAGTGTTAGTGGAGTGGTAGTGTAGTGTAGTGGTAGTGTAGTGGTAGTGTAGTGGTAGTGTAATGTAGTGTAGTGGTAGTGTAGTGGTAGTGGAGCGGTAGTGTAATGTAGTGGAGTGGTAGTGTAATGTAGTGGAGTGGAGTGGTAGTGTAATGTAGTGTAGTGGTAGTGGTAGTGTAGTGGAGTGGTAGTGGAGTGGTAGTGTAATGTAGTGGAGTGGTAGTGTAGTGGTAGTGGAGTGGTAGTGTAATGTAGTGTAGTGGAGAAAGTTGTGGGTCTGTCTCTTTAAGGTTTCAGCGCTGGAAAGGGAGGAAAAAAATCCGGACTGAAGTCCACCTCTGATTTATTGTTGCTCCGAGTAGCCAATCATAGATTTCGACGCCAGAGCCTAAATAAGAGCGGCGGAATAATTTGGCGGTATAAAAAGGCTTTTGGGCGAATTGAAGCATGACATCTCGCGCTACCTGTCCGGTGTGCATGGCGCACGGTGTTCCTGTTACTGCTGCCACACAGAAAACACAACCGCGCGCGCACTCCTCTCTGAGACCTGACCTGGCTGATCATGCATTTAGCGCAGGTTCTGATTTCGCTGGGCTTCGTGGTGGCGTTCGGTCCGATGGCGCGCACTGACACCGGAGCACCGGAGCAGCAGCAGCAGCAGCAGCAACCTACCGCCGTGACGGAGGAGCGCGAGGCGCAGTGTTCAGCGGCCAGCGCGTGCGCTTTCCGCCAGCACAGCAAGCAGCTCCGTCTGCAAGCCATCAAGTCCCAGATTCTGAGCAAACTGCGCCTCAAACAAGCTCCCAACGTGAGCCGCGATGTGGTCAAGCAGCTGCTGCCGAAAGCGCCACCGGTGCAGCAGCTGCTCGACCTGTACGACGTGCTCGGGGACGACGGCAAGCCGGGCACAGCGCTCCAGGACGAGGAGGAGGACGACGAGGAGCACGCCACCACCGAGACCGTCATGAGCATGGCCGCCGAGCGTGAGTCCCTTTACTACTGCTTCATAGCCTAACTTTATTTATTCATTTCTTTATTTTGGTAATGTGTTTTTTTTTTTTTTTTTTTTGTTTGTTTTTTCTGTCTAATGCATAGCAACATCTGGTGCACGCGCGCACCCTTTACACATGTTACTGTACACATGTGTAGGGTATATGTTGGGAGTTTTTTTTTGTTTCTATGTGTGTGTATGTGTGTGTGTGTGTGTGTGTGAGTGTGACCACATAGTCAAATAGTCACATGTGAAATGTTTGTGAACCCTGCTTCTCAGTGTGGGATCTGTGGATTTCTAATTTTGTTTATTAAACATTATTATATATAAAGATTATTAAACCTAACCTATAATATATACCTATAAATAAAGTGCATTGTGATTGGAAAGTTCTGAAATAAAACAACAACTATGTGGCTACTTTTTACTTTTTATGAGTCCATGATTTAAGTATATACATATATCATAAAAATCATTATGATCTATACCGGCTAACAACTATTTTTATAATCACTTGACCCTTTAAACCTTTTAATCCACTCTGCCACACTTGCAGTTATGCCTGTGCTTTGTACATATTCCTTCTAGTTCTCCTAAGCTTTACTTTTATACACAATTCTTATTGATATGTTTATTTCTCTGTGTTTTTTTTTTTCTTTTTTTTTTATGAAGTCTGTCTTGTAATCTCAGCCACAGCTGACTGTAGGAAGAAAAAAAGAAAAAGAAAGAAAAAATAAACACAAAACGTAACACTGTTTTACAATCTATCCACAAACAAAAGACCAACGTGAAGAACAAAGTGAAAAGTTTCGCCATGAGCTCTTACGGGTTTTTCAGATCGGATCTGACGACGGCGGCGTCCGACGTCTGGCAGAGTTCTAACAGAAATGTTGTGGAGAATAAAACTGAGAGGATGCCAAAATAAATAAATAAATAAATAAATAAATAAAGCTGTTCAGTTCACTAAAGAGTTTGAAGGCAGTTTTATATATATATATATATATATATATATATATATATATATATATATATATATATATATATATATATATATATATATAAAGACAGTTATACAGGTGGACTTGAGGGAGATGCAAACTTTTGAACAACTTCTTTTTTTCCAAAAATGATTATTATTAATATCTAACCATACACTCTGACCATTTTTCTTACTTGTGATGATGGAACAATGGACTCGAGCATGAGAAACGTCCCGTCTTTTATGTTTTCCTTAGTGCATGCAAGCTGTTGCTCTCAGCTGTATCTGTTACGTTGTGAACCGTCCCGTGTTAATTCAATACATCTCTATATCTTTGTAAATAAACGCTATTTAACCTGTAATTGGTAGGAGTTTTGAATCGTTTCAGAATGGACGATTCGTACCTGTTTATTATTCAGTAAGTTGTTATAGAGTATTGTGAGGAGTGTGAGACTTAAACTGACAGATCGAGGAGTTTAAGGGGTTAATTTGTGCTCTGTGTGCAGCTTAAGCAAGTGTCACACACCGATCCCACAATGCATCAGTTCGTGTACCGTCTTCATTCGATTACTAGTGCAGCTAGCTAACCGTGTTCGGTTGTGTGTAGTTAGAAGAATAAGGAAGGCGAGTCTGAATACAGGGCTTTACAGTGCTGTAACATTTAACCCCATGTTGTCTCGGATACCTTTTAAATATATAATCTACTCCTGTTTTCTATTCGCTGAATAATTCTCCTCCTGGTCTCTCCCCCTCTCTCCTTTAGCCAACCCCGACGTTCAAGTCGACCAAAAACCGAAGTGCTGTTTTTTCTCCTTCAGCCCGAAGATCCAAGCGAGCCGCATCGTAAGGGCGCAGCTCTGGGTGCACTTGCGCCCGGCGGATGAGGCGACAACGGTGTTCTTGCAGATATCGCGACTCATGCCCATCAAAGACGGGAGAAGGCACGTACGAATACGTTCGCTGAAGATCGACGTGGACGCAGGAGTCAGTTCGTGGCAGAGCATCGACGTGAAGCAGGTGCTTGCGGTGTGGCTGAGGCAGCCGGAAACCAACTGGGGGATTGAGATCAACGCGTTCGACTCCAAAAGCAACGATCTCGCGATCACTTCTGCGGAGCCTGGAGAAGAGGGACTGGTGAGTGTGGATTATTGATATGTATTTGACGTTTAACTGAACGTACATCCTAAAGCCCGTTCCAAGCGAACGAAACGTTAAAAAGAAGACTCTAGTATCCGTGTTCTCGGTGTGCCGTGACACTCTTTGCTGGTTGAAATGGGATTATTTGAAGTTAGCAAAAGGTAGTTAATACCAATAAAATCTCCTAGATAACTCGAAGAAGAAGAAGAAGAAGAAGAAGAAATCTTCTAGGTTTAGGAAAGTCTAGATCGACTGAATTGCTCTTTATCTCAAAGAGTCATGCTTTTGTTTTTCCAATCCCAGCTCCCGTTCTTGGAGGTGAAAATTTCTGAAGTTCCAAAGCGAACCAGGAGAGAATCAGGACTAGACTGTGATGAGAATTCGTCCGAGTCCCGCTGCTGCCGCTACCCCCTTACGGTGGACTTTGAAGACTTCGGCTGGGACTGGATTATTGCCCCAAAACGCTACAAGGCCAACTACTGCTCGGGCGAGTGCGACTACGTGCACTTGCAGAAGTACCCGCATACACACTTGGTGAACAAGGCCAACCCACGTGGCACTGCCGGCCCCTGCTGCACGCCCACCAAGATGTCTCCCATCAACATGCTCTACTTCAACGGAAAAGAGCAGATCATCTACGGCAAGATCCCCTCCATGGTAGTGGATCGCTGTGGCTGCTCGTGATCGACATGCCCATGCGAGGACTCGATCCGTTCCCTTTCCCGACCGTTTCCCCTCTGGACTTCTTCATGACACCTTTCAACCATTATCCATGCTAATACTGTGCAATATGCAATAGAACCAGAATAGCAGCAAGCAAGGAGCCATCCACACAGCACCGCTTCCTCTCACTGACTTCTTATTCGTTTACGCTATATCCGCATCTTGGGGTCAGAGGTCACATGGATGTATTGAAGGAATGTAATGCCGGTTCGACTTGGAGAAATGGACGACAAATATCTTTTATACATTGCCCGTAGTACAAACACACACACACACGTATCATTAAAAAAAACAAACAAACATGCTCAACAATATCCATTTAGTTCTGTTCTCACTCCAAACAGCTGTCTAACGATCACCGAGGTTGTTTAAGTAAAGTATCCAAGAGCAACAGAGAGGGACTCGAGGACACTTTTTTTGAAAATAATAATAATAATAATAAAAAAGCTTGAAAACCTGTCTAAAGATTTTAGGCAACCTGAAACAAGTCTTCGTTTTACAATAAACACAACACACCAGTTAATTGTATCTCATTTCACTAGTCAACTGCTTGAACCTGCCCTATACACTTGAACTATTATTATAATTTTATATATATATATATATATATATATATATATATATATATATATATATATATATATATATATATATATATATATATATATATATAAGCATTACTGGACAGGAGGACTTGAACCAGAGGCACTTTGAATGCAGTCTACATGTTGAAATGTGTTAAAGACAGAGTTATTGTCAGTAAGTATGTGTGAATGTTAATACCACATCACTTACTCTCTGTCTTCAAACCACAGTTTGCACTATGGCAGACCAATAGAAAGAATTGGTTGCTAAAAATTATTATTAAAAAAAATAAATAAAAATTTTTTAAAAAATTTAAAAAAAAAAGTTGTAAAAACTGATTTTGATATGATATATGTTTGCTAATTGCATTGTATACATGCCATTTCTTTCCTTTAACAGACACCTTTTTTAACCTCTGTTATAGTTCTATGTATAAGACGACAAAAAAAGTGTACAATATCAAATCTATGTAGCTGTTCATACAAATAAATGTGCTTGCTTTATGTTTAGCTGTATTATTTCATAAAACCCTATGAGATGTGCTTAGCTCATGCTGTGTTGCGAAAGGTAATATTATATTAGCCACACGACATTTAATTACACATTGCACACAGATGCTTATATGAGACTTCTAAGAGCTTAAGAGTGAGTTCAGGCTGTGATGTCAACCTTGGCATGGGTGAAGCTTGGAGGAACTTTTTGGCATGGGGTGGGGGAGAAATTCATGCTGTACGACTTCGCAGCTGTACTCGGACTCAGTACTGATTCGGCGGGTGTCTTTGAGAAGTTGCACGCTCGAGCTGAACGATGCTTTGGTCTTTCTGAATGGGGGGGAGAGGGTGAATTGGAACCTTGTTTTTTAATCTTAGTTCTCACGCAAACCCATGCTTTTATAGCTTGTTATTGGACTGAGACGCTCTATTATGTAAGTCTAATTTAACAACAAAAAAAAATTGCAGTCAGGCCTTTATAGCCCTGGAGTCAGAGAAAAAGGCCCAGTGCGTGAATGTTTTGACAGCGGGACTAATTGGAGCAGGTCCTCACTTCCGACCAGAAGAGGGCGAACCGAGCACTGCTGAGATCCGCTTCCTTTCCTGCTGTGAGCTGGACGCCTGCCGATGGCAACCAGGTGGGACGTGCACAGAAGTGAACAGAGGGTTGTGAGAGATTAAAGGTCCTGGAGCAATAACACTGCACTCAAGATTTTCTGCTGACATAATACATTCGGATACCACCGTTGTGTCTTTGTTAAGCCTTGTTCTGTTTATGCATAAGCATGAAAGGTTTGGGATGCGTTCAAGGTTTTAAGTATTTATTCACGTTTCTTTCCTCCTGATTGATTTGCAGATAATTCTCAGTTACAGAAGACTCCGTTCTATTAGGCAACAATGAGGCTGTTTTTACATCCTCTAGTTTACCTCCCACCGACATTTGACCCTTTTTGTGGACCATAGAGCATAGGTAAAAACTCTTTATTCAAACTCAGTTTCTTTCTTTACTGTTTCAGTTCTCTGATCATGTCTCTTCTTTCTTTCTTTCTTTCTTTCTTTCTTTCTTTCTTTCTTTCTTTCTTTCTTTCAAAATGTCACCTTGTGAATGATAATTGCTGATTTCTACAACATACAGTGCCCTCCAGTAATATTGGCACCCTTGCTAAATATGAGCACAGAAGGCTGTGAAAAATCGTCTTTATTGTTTAACCTTTTGATATTTTTGTTCAAAGGAATTCCCCAAAAATACTCTGCTCTCATGGATATCAAACAAGTGCAAACACAACACAAAAAAATATCTTTGTTAAATATAGGTGTGCAACAATTATTGACACCCCTATGAACTCATATATATCTGATGTATATATATTTGATGTATATTCCTATTGATATTTTACATTTTGTTAGGATACATGGCATCATGGACTCTATCAAATATCAACAGATATTAAATGAAAACCTGACTGCCTCTGCCAGAAAGCTTCAAATGGGCCGTGGTTGGATCTTCCAGCAGGATGATGATCCAAAACATACATCAAAATCAACACAAAAATGGTTTACTGACCACAAAATCAAGGTCCTGCCATGACCATCCCAGTCCCCTGACCTGAACCCCGTAGAAAACCTGTGGGGTGAACTGAAGAGGAGAGTCCACCAGCGTGGACCTCGAGATGTGAAGGATCTGGAGAGATTCTGTATGGAGCAACGATCTCAGATCCTTCGCCATGTATTCTCCAACCTCATCAGGCATTATAGGAGAAGACTCAGAGCTGTTATCTTGGCAAAGCAACGTAGCACAAAGTATTGACTAAAAGGGTGCCAATAATTGTTGCACACACATTTGTTTTTGATAAACCTGTGTTTTGTTTGCAATTATATGATATCCATAAGAGCAGAATGAATTTTTGTGAATTCTTTTGAACAAAAGATCAAAAGGTTAAACAGTAAAGACAACTTTTCACAGCTTTTTTTGCTCATATTTACCGAGGGTGCCAATATTAGTGGAGGGCAGTGTACAGGTTAAATCGACAATACTGCTCAGGAGTGGTTTGCATCTTGTGGTGTGACCTTCATATTTCCTTCTTCGAACGGTGGATTGTGATGCCTTCACCCATGCCCTGTGGAGGCTGTTGGTGATGTCACTGACTGGTGTTTTTGGATTTTTCTTCACAGCTCTCACGATGTTTCTGTCATCAGCTGTTGGCCGACCTGTTCCGTGTCTGCTTGTTAGTACACCAGTGCTCTTTCTTTTTCATGGTATTCCAAATCCGTTGTCTTGTCTACGCCCAATGCTTGTGAAATGGCTCTGATAGATTTTCTGTCTTTCCTCAGCTTCAAAATGGTTCGCTTTTCTCCCATAGGCAGCTCTCTGATCTTCATGTCGGTTTATCCTTTTTAACAAGGAATGCACAGTCGAAACCTAGAGCTAAAAAAAACATGCTATTGTACTAATACAGGCTTTATTCTTCAAGTAAAAAACGAATAGTAGGCAGAACATGCAATGCTGCAATGTTAATATACCACAGCTAGGTGCTAGTTTTAAAGGGAGACATCTTGTTAAAAGGTTTCTCGTCCTTGCTTGTTACAGGAGAAGTTCAAGATCCATGCACCAAACTTGTTCTTTTCCTGTGATCTATATTCCTGTTGTCAAACCCCTCTTCATTAAACCCTTCTTGGGTCACCATCCACTGGACAGTTTGACGTAATTAGTCATGTATCATCTACAGAAAGATGCTCTTCTGAAAAGCCACACCAAGAAACAAGCAAGGAAAAGGGTTTGACGTGTTTACATGCACGCTACCTTTGTCTAAACTCAAACATGATAAAAAAAACCCATAGGGTTAGGGTTAATTATCGTAAATCAACCCTATCCCTATCATAACTCGAGTCCAGAATCAGCATGATTGATTTGTTTTTCTTTTGCTCCTTCCTCGTTCCCTCTTGTGACAGTTAAAAACAAGTGAACGCCATAAACAAGAACAGCAACGATTTGGCTGAGCGTTGTTACATCTGTCGTATGGAAGGAGAGGTGCCTGAGTTTCGGCGGTACCGACAGCTGCCAGCACATTCCAAAGCTCACAGGTGAGGAAGTGAGTGTGAGAAAATGAGAAGGTCGAACGAGTCTTCGGGGCCCGGGATGGACTGCTTGGAAACATCTAGCTGAAGATCCAGGATGTGTCAATATCCAGAATGGGAAAATAGCATTAAGAAGAGTTAGAAGGAAAGAAGACTGCTCACTCACTTCGACAGATGGAGAAGCGTTTGCTTTAATGAGTTAAAGGCATGACGTATCCGATTCAAAGCAACATTGACTAACATAGTATAAGAGCTGTGTTTTTATTTTGTGCTTGTCAAGTTTCATTAGAACTACAACTGGTATCAAGTGATGAGGTCAGATGACACACCATCAGCATGTTTGGAGACAAAACGTGGCTGCATACAAGGAATAGTACCCCATACCCCACTGTACAGCATGGAGGTGGTTTATTGAT
Source organism: Ictalurus punctatus (assembly GCF_001660625.3). Classification (NCBI taxonomy): domain Eukaryota; kingdom Metazoa; phylum Chordata; class Actinopteri; order Siluriformes; family Ictaluridae; genus Ictalurus; species Ictalurus punctatus. Next base: position 5,273,321 of record NC_030421.2, on the reverse strand, counting down.
GCTTTGGGGTTGTGAAGATTGAATTTTGAGGACACCTGACCATCACACCCATATGTGCTTGAACATTCAGATCAACATTTAGTCCCCCTTTGCGGTTCCCACACTTCTGGGAAGGCGTTCGACTAGATGTCGGGGTGTGTTTGAGGGGATTTGTGTTCGTTCAGCCACAAGAGCATTAGTGACGTTGGGTGATGAGGTCTGGGGTGCAGTCGGTGTTCCAGTTCATCCCAAAGGTAATTGGTAGGTGGGGTTGAGGTCAGGGCTCGCGAGTTCTTCCACTATAACCGCAACACAACATGTCTTCACGGAGCTCACTTTGCCGGAACAGGTCCGGGCCTCTTAGTTCTAGTGAAGGGAAAGTGTAACGCTACAGCGTACAAAGACGTTCTGTACGACCGTGTGCTTCAAACTTTCTGGCAACAGTTCTAACAGGGTTAGAACCACATACGGGTGTGATGCTCAGGTGTCAAGTGTAGATGCTAGTCTGGGGTGTTACTCCTGTATCTGATGATTTATATAGATTTAAAAGGCAATGACTGAAAGGAATCAATGCGACGATTATAAATAAAGGAGAGGCAGCTGGTGTGTAAAAATTATTTGTTTTTTTTTAAAAAAGATTTTAAACTGACGTGATGTAGGCCTACCACAGATTTTGAACAAAGTCACGTACTGATCAGAAGGAAGCTACTAAACCCAACTGTATCGTATCATAGCAGATTCAGTGGTATGGTCAAATATTGAATTAAATTCAATTATAAATCATATTGCAAAGCCTGCGGTTTACACCCTTAGTAGATGGAATAGATAGATTAGAGTTTAACGCTCTTATAGCTAGACCTGCAAGAGTCCCTGCTTGCAATCTGATCATAGTGTACACCCGTGTAAACCACTATAGGATAAAAACATTCCTAAAAACCATGTTTACTCCCATGGCTCCCTCCACTTGCCTTCAGGACCTGCTTGATTCTGCTTGATGCTCTTCTTCTTCTGCACCTGTGCCTCACCTTCTGCTGAAGATTTACACTTCCCAACAGCACTTTATACCCAAGTCTTACCTTTTTGCTCTCAGCCTTTAATCTCATCTGGATGATGTAGATTTTTTCCCTAAGAGCTGCAATTGTAAGACATAAAGATTCTCCTGTGCTCATCCCAGAACTCTGCTACAGTACATTTACAGCATTTGGTAGACGTCCTTATCCAGAGCAACTTGTCTCATTTATACAACTGAGCACATGAGGGTTAAGGGCCTTGCTCAAGGGCCCAACAGTGGCAGCTTGGCAGTGCTGGGATTTGAACTTCTGATCAGTAGACTGATGTCTTAACCCCTGACATCACATCCTTTCGACAGACTCAGTACTGTTTGTCTTTACTCTTCTCCACCTGTACAGTGTAACGATTTATAATTCAGCATCACCCAGAAGAGAAAGAGTTCCCTTTGGAGTCTGGTTCCTCTCAGGGATTGTTCCTTGTGTTGTCTCAAGGAGTGTTTTGTTGGGGGTTTTTTTCCCGCCAATGTCAGCTCTGGCTTGCTCATTAAGGACTTACATCAGGATTTCTATAAAGCTCCTTTGTGACAATGTCTACCAAACTAGATCGATGATGAACAAGATGATGATCCAAACTTACCTCCAGATCCAAATAACACAATTTTGCAATTACCTGGGATCTGAATTAAAGAGGACATCCACGTGGACAAGTCTAAGAATACCAGTATTTTCTGACCTTAAAATATCACATATTGTCAGATGTTCTTTTTCTAAATTGTTCTTAATTATATATATGTTTTATATTACATAAAGAATATATGCGTTTCTGTTCAACTTCTGGAGGGCACTGTATCCTACGATTTGCAGTGTAGTTAGCACTTCACTGAGCGAGCGAGGCATGATTTAAGACCCAGATGAACATCTCTAGTAGTGAGTTCTAGTCTGATCCAATGTAAGCAATGAACCGCAATAAAAAAAGCTGTGCGCCTCAGGTCACAGGACACAGACACATGTCTGCTGATGACTGGCTGTCAGTGCTCCTGATGGATTTAGCCAGTGCGTCCACGCCACTTGTTTTTTCACTTAGCAAGAAATCTGTGTTTCCCTCCCTCTCCCACTCTCCCAACAACATATTGACCCTTGTGAGACCCCTTGATGAATTGCACCGTAAAGCTTCCGGATGTTTGTGAATGGGGACGGCGAGGTGTCCTGGTTTAGTGATATGCACCTCGAGATTGCATTAAGGGTTGGAATGAGTCATTCAGAAAAATTTTTGTCCATAAGCTCAAGTTCATTTACAAGGCTCGTTAATGGCCGAAGTGGAAAAAAAAAAAAAAGGTCCAGGGCAATAAACCACAAGCGTCCCACTGGGCCCGTGACTGACAGTGATGGAGGATAGATGCGTCTCGGAGGAGACCGACATGCCTGGATCGTTTGGAAAAAAACAGGAAGTTGTCCACACCTTTGTCATTACTACGCCTGTCAGACAGCAGGATGCGCAGGATGTGTCTTGTCATATGGTGAATCAGTTTTGTTGCATTATTGGAAATTATAATGAGAACTCAAGGCAATTAAACTTTTTGAAGGGAAATCCACCCAAATGACTTCTGGAAATTTTATATAATGGTGCACGTGTTTTTCAGATGAACGTGTGTTAAACATGTTAAGCTTCTAAGATATCGAGTACCACTTTACTTAAAGGATTTTTTTGGTCTCTGGAATTAACAGACGATCGTAGCACAAGATATATTTTCTAATTCTGTTCCGAATTCGTTTTTTGTTCTGTTTACCCGTCTTTCGTTGACGTTTCTGTTTTCACGTAAGGATAACTGTTTCCGAGGACTACCCGATAGTGGTGCGGTGGGATTTAGCCCTTGCTTCAGCTCTCTTACTTCGTCCGTACATACTCAAACACGATCGGCATCCAAAGCTTTAACTGTGATGCTAATGCTAATACTGTTGTTTTCACTGTACAATGAAGACAAGAATTTCAACATTCATTTCCTGATATTTACATCTAGATGTGTTAAACAACTTAGAACATGGCACCTTTGGTGACAGACCAGCTGATTTTTAGGTGAGCAAAAGTATTGGAACAGATATTCTTAAAGTAAATAACACTTAATATTTGGTTGCGTATCCCTTGCTTGCAATAACTGCATCAATCCTGCGACTCACTGACACCACCAAACGGTTGTATTTTTCTTTTGGGATGTTTTTCCAGGTTTTTCCTGCAGCTTCTTTCAGTAGTTGTTTGTTTGGGGGGTTTCTCCCTTCAGTCTCCTCTTCAGGAGGTGAGATGCTGATCAGTTGGGTGAAGGTCTGGTGATTGACTTGTCCAGTCTAAAACCTTCCACTTTCCCCCTGATGAAGTCCTGTGTTGAGTTCTCAGTGTGTTTTGGGTTGTTGTCTTCTGCATGATGAAGTTCCTCCTGATTCATTTGATGCATTTCTGTGTAAATTGTCAGACAGAATGTTCCTGTAAACTTCTGAATTCGTTCTGTTGCTACCATCATGAGTTCCATCATCATTTAAGCCCAAGCCATGATGCTACCTCCACCATGTTTCACAGATGAGTTTGTATGTTCTGGATCATGAGCAGATCCTTTCTTTCTCCACACGTTGACCTTTCCATCACTTTCGTAGAGGTTCATCTTGGTTCCAGAACTTTTGTGTATCATCTCTGTATTTCTTTGTGAATTCCAAGCTGGCTTTCTGATTCTTTCTGCTGATGAGTGGTTTACATCTTGTGGTGCGGCCTCTATATTTCTGCTCTCGAGGTCTTCTTCGAACGGTGGATTGTGATACCTTCACCCTGCCCTGTGGAGGTTCTTGGTGATGTCACGGACTGTTGTTTTTTGCTCTCACAATGATTCTGCCATCAGCTACTGCTCTTTTCCTTGGCTGACCTGTTCCGTGTCTGCTTGTTAGTACACCAGTGCGCTGTAATGTGAACTTGTAACGTGAATAAAGAAAATACACCACCAACTGACCATTTTGCATTTAAAATGTTTTTTAGACAAAAAAAACAAAAAACAAAAAAACACTGAAATGGCTCCCAAGTGATTCTACAGAAAGCATTCGTCCAATCATCCAGAGATCAGGAGTTTAAATCCCTATGATGCCACAGACATCCGTGGCCTGGTGTCCAAGACGGCAAAACTAGTTGTGTGTGGGAGGGGCATGATCACTGTCCCTTGTCAATCACAGCGACACAAACGAATCATGGGTCATAACGAATCATAACACCAAATGTAGCCCTGCTTTTCATCTACAGTAGCTGTATGGACACCTGTGTAAAGTGTTACAGCAGCTCGTAACCTCCGTCCCCCGGCTGTAGAAGAGCTGTCCTGGGAATCTGACGGCCTCCCCGAAAGCTGTGAGGCAATGCTAATTTCCTGACTCAGGGAGATTGCTTTTTAAAGGGTGACTCGTGCCATTCATTCAAGCCGGGGTTTCACATTGTAATACGTTGAATGATGTGTGACGTCTGATCTTGGGAAATCGCAAAACACACGTTTTCGCCCAATGAGGAGTTGCCAGTTTAGATCTACTGTATATATAGAATTTGCAACTTGGTGCATAATTGTAGCATATACAGTGTTTTGCGTAAGTATTCACCCCCTTGTACTTTTCCACATTATATGGTGTTACAACCTACAACTGAGATTGGGATTATATATAGTCTTACCTAAAGAAGAAACAGCATTGTGAAGACCAGGGAGCTATCGAAACATGTCAGGGACAATGTTCTGGAAAAATGGTTTGGCTAGAAAAAAATAAATAAAAAACATCCCAAATGAAACATGAAAAGAATATGGCACAACCGTGACTCTGGGAGCTCTCGTGTTCCCGTGTCTAAAGGAGGTCGTCCGCTGTAAATATCAATAACGCGCTTTTATACTACAAATTATTAATGAGTTTGGTATACATGGTTCTGATCCTACATAGAGAGACCTCTATCAAGAGCTAAGGTGAATGTGATTATCCCCAAGAAAAGAAACACAATAGCTACTCTTCTGATAATATTACACTTAGCACAGTGAAAGGTCAAACCGCAACACACGTCTAAACTTTCGCGGCCCCACACCGAAGCTCCGGTGCTTGCTCTCGCATAACTACAGGGGAACTGATTCTATAAAGGGGGAGTAAGGGTAGAGGAAGGCATTGAGGAAAGCAGGCCCATTTCTCTCTGACCCTTGTTTGAGACTTCAATTAAATCTTGGAGCACGCATGTGCTAGGCAATCCGAGACCAGCCAGAACAGCAAAATGGACGTACTGCATTTGGCACCAAGGGAATATCAGGGTGATTAGCTGGGCTTAGCTGACGATCATTTTCGGAGCATGTGACCACTCAGTTAAAAAGGTCATGCTGGATTCACTTTACCAGCTGTCACTCAAATGTCCTTAAAAAAAAAGTTAGCAAACTAGACTATGTAGAGCTGATGAGAACGTGTGAGGTTTAAGACACATATGGACGTCTATGTGTACCAAATAAAATGCAGAATTATATTAACTTGAGGAAAGATATTTAATGAGCGCACAGTGTTAGTTTTCATATAAATTTTATAGGGTTCATGCTCCGTTGCCTTTAGCATGAATGGCAAACCGTGTATGGTAATTTTATTCGTTTAACAAGCTTGTCAAGTCCAAAATAAAATGGTGTCTGTTACATTAATCCGCTGTTATTTCAGGTTCGTTAATGACGACCTAGAAGAAAATCCAAAGGCACACCAACCTCATAATGATGATGATGATGATGATGAAGTATTCAAATGAGGAAATCTGTTACATGAAATAGGAGCAAGTTATAAGCAGGAAATAGTAGCTATAATGGTGCAGGTTCCGTTATTATTACAATATCATTATATGACTGTAATAGTCATTAATATCGAGACTTTCTTTGATCACCTTTGACATTTGCCTTTATTCAACACTCCTATCCTCGTCATCATAACTATGCATCGCACTTCATTCCCATACTAGGACACGACCTTCTCTTTCTCCCTTGAGGAACCACAGGATTCTACACCTGATCCAGCAAAGCAGCGTAACGCGATTGAGTCCTCTATGGATGCTGTAAATTCATCGTTTTATATTTAACCGCTCTGTCAAACACTCATCGAATTGCACTTCAATTTGTGGGTTGTTGACATGTCCTGATGAAGCGCGTACATGCTTAAAATAAAAACGCACGTACACGGAAGATGGCTGCAAGCGGGCCTTTAGACTGCTGTGCCAGCACTTGACGTGCTGGTGCCCAATTAACAAGTCCAGGATTCTCATTTGTCTACGTGTACTTAGAACGAGTTCTAACTCTGTGCGTTAGAATTGCAACTAACCGTTGTTATTTCTCACACGTGAGTGTGCACAACTGTACGCAATGGACATTGTACATAAATCCTAGATATTCTGAAATGCTTGTGCATGGCTACACACAAAGAATTGCTCCTAAACTTCCATATTTCCTTTAAATGGGGGATTTTATGGCTTTGGAACTAAGAAGCGCAAACCTGTTCCAGCAAAGCGAGCGCCATGAAGACATGCTGTGTGAAGGTTGGAAGAAGGTGGAAGAACTCGAGTGACCTGCAGAGCCGTGACCTCAACCCCTCAGTCAAATCCCACCTTTGGGATGAACTGCAACCGGAGCCTCCGCACCATCCCAACATCAGCGTCTGACCTCAACGTCACTAACGCTCTTGTAGCAGAATGATCACAAATCCCCACAGCCACACCCCAAAATCTAATGGAAAGCCTTTCCAGAAGAGTAGAGCGTATTATAACAGCAAACACAGGGGGAATAAATCTGGAACAGGACGTTCAACAAGCACATGAGTGTTCACGTGTGGCAATCTTCATGTGCCAATCTTCAAGCAAGGCATTGTCCCAGTCAATCCTTGGATGTGCCTTTTGGTTCCTGCTTGGTTGGAATGAAACCCTGCACCCACGCCGGCCCTTTGCGGATAAGATTGAACACCCCCGGTCTAGTCAGTAAACAATAACCTCCGTCTAAAGTAAATCTCCACCCTCAAGAATATCGACGCCCTTAGCGAGTCACTGGATGGTGCAGTATTTTTGTTATTCCTATATGAGAACTGAGACGTTTTCACACTGATGTCACAGGGGCAGTTACAATGGTGTGCAATGCGAGCCCCTACAAACTTCGTTTTCCAGCGCCGTTCTACGTCCTAATATCGAGAAATCCGGTGTAGAAGTACTGGAATCTTCGGTGCACATGTTGGACTCAAAGTCCCAGGATACAACCTAGGTTCATGCCAGAGACTTGGCTTGGCTAGTTCACCGATCTCTGTCGTGATGAGGAAGATGGCATGTTATTAGCGTGAAAGTTTCAGCTTCGGAAGCTGATGTGTTCGAGCAGGGTGTACGGATGAAAAAGCTGAGACCGCTGCACGAACTTAAAGACTGAAGCGCTGCTGCTTTCATCTCTTTCTTTAGGTAGAGAAAGCTTGTAAAGCGTGCAAGGGCAAAAAAGGCCAGTTATTTAAATATCAGGTCTCATTAATGGACAATTAATAGTCAAATAATAAAATATCACAAACATTTGCATGTCTGATGTTCATACATCCTATACGCATAGACAACAAGCGTGGCTTCAAGGGCCCTTTCCAGAACCTTCACACTAACTGTCCCTCAGTCGTGGAATGAATTTCTGACCTCAATCGGGACCGCAGAATATTATCTGGAAGTAGACAAAGCTACAGCAGGATTTTTCCAAGAACAAGCAAGACCCTCACCACATCACGTCAGCCGAGGAATCCTGAACTACGTCAGGACGCATCCATCTGCCGTGTTTCTCAGGAGAGGCCAAGGGTTTACCGAGAACAGGAAGGTCGTTCTGTACAGTGTATATCATCATGATCGAAGAACAAAGCAGAGTACGAAAGTACCGAGTCACAAGGTAAGAACCAAGAGAACCCGTTTGTGCAACCACCTGTAGTTTTAAAATGTCATTCTGACACCCGTATTATTTGTTAGAAGGTTATATTACAGTACATAAGTGTAATATATTCCATATACACCCCAATTTCTATCTCATATTCTTCCATTCCTTATGACAAATGAATGAACATATTTCTTATTCTTTTATGCAGTTGATTTGTTTTTATTAACATACATTTTAATTATTTAATACCACATTGACAGTATCATTAGTAACAATAAAAAAAAAAGTATTACAGAACATGATACTGAAGAAAAGAAAACAAACCCATATGCATTTATATTGAATTCATTCAGAGATCAGCCCGCTGCGACTTGAGTCTAACATTTGATTGGAAAATTACTGAAATACTCAGCACATGCTAGACAAGATGTCAAGAGCTTCCTGGTCTGTTTCGGGAACATCAGTGAGGTGGTGAAAAAATGGCCGTCCGTGAAGACAGACTTCGCGCTTCCCTCCGAACTCTTGCGTCATCCGAGACAGTATGTTCGTGACGTCGTCTCTGGACATGTTCAGAGGTAACTGTCTGGTCATCCGCACAGCTTCCCCCTAACAGAGAGAGAAAATCAGGAGTGAATCGAGGAAGAGGAAAAATAAACCGAAGTAAAGAACAGAAGAAATTTAAAGAAAGAAAGATAAATAAAGAATGAAAGAAGGAGAAAATAAATAAAGAAAAAATAAATAAAGTTAAGGGAACAAAACTGGAAAAAAAGAGGATGAATTAATGAAATAATTAAAAAAAAAAAAGAAAAGGAAAGAAAAAATTTAAAGAAAGGAAAAATAAAAAAGAAAGAAAGAGAGTGAAGGTATGAATGGATAAAAACAAAGAATAAATATAAGAAAAGAAAGAAATAAAGAAAGAAAATGACAGGGGAAAAAAATTAAGAAAAAGTTAAGGGAAAAAAAAACAGAAAAAAGTATGAATGAATGAAATAAAGACAAAAAATTTAAAGAAAGGAAAAATAAAAAAAGAAAGAAAGGACGTAATATAAGAGAAAGATTGGAGATATGAATGGATGAAAACAAAGAATAAATATAAAGAAAAATAAAAGAAAGAAAGAAAGATGGGACAAAAGAAAGTAAGAAATAAGTAAAGACAAAAATTTTAATGAAGAAAGAAAATAAAAAGAAAAAACAGGACATTAGAAAGAAACAGAGTGGAGGTGTGAATGGACAAAAACATAATACATTTGAAAAAGAAGGGAAGAAGGAAAGAAAGAACAGAAAAAAAAGAAGTAATGGAAGAAAAACAGGACAAAGGAAAGTAAAAAAAAAAATAGTAAAGACAAACATTTTAAGAAAGAAAGGACAGAACATTAGAAGGAAAGATAAAACGGAGGAAAAAGAAAAACACTTAAGAAAGAAAGAAAAGTCACAAATTCATATAGGAAAGAACTGACAAAGCCATTGCTTCGAATCAGTGAAGAAATTTTATACGAACGAAGAAGTTTAAAAAGTCAGTTTTGGGTCCAGGTTGAGTTCAGAAGTGAACAGGAACTCGGTGAGGAAGGCGTTTCCCACCTCTAGGTAGTTTGTGACTTTGAGAGGTCTGCACTGCTGAACCGTCTGGGCATTCCTGTCCTTCACGGCCGTTAGGATCTCCCTCAGGTCAGCTATGCCGTAGAAAGGCATGCAGTCGGCCATAGCCGTCACTTCAACACCCGTCCCCACGGACGAGGAACCTGGCCAGAGAAAGCACAGAGCGAGGATTAATATACTCCAGGTACGGCCTTCTCCAGGAAAGAATAATAAATAAACATTTGGATTTACACTCTGGTTGGAGAATGAGTCAGATGGGCAGGGCACCAAATTAAGCACTAAATTCATATTATGATGTCTCTGCTGACTGGAAAGAATCACAGACAAGGTTTTCAGCAGATGATTTAGAAAGGTTTGCTTTTTTCTAGCAAAGGACATGATGGAGATATCTGCACTGGCAATAAATACAAGTCAAATACATCTCCAGCAATAAAGCCGCTCGTTAATGAAACAGGTTTGGTAAACTCCGGCTGAAATGGCACGGCGTGTTGTCCTGCACTCGGTTTGAAAAGGGCAGATTCCTCTGAGGTGCTAAGCCACTGAGCCGGGCACAGGGTTTCGGCAGCCGGCCAACATAAACCACAATGACCCATAGCAGCACCAAGACAGCGCACACACACACACACACACACACACACACACACACACACACACACACACACCGATGGCACTCTGCAGCCCTGAGGCTAAATAAAGGTCGAACCAAAAAGGAAAAACAAGAGGAGGGATATCCCCTAAAAATGTGTCCATCCCGAATTTCTGGGCTCAGTTACTGGGCTGATATTCAAAATATTCAAAATATACAAGGATGTGACTCACTGCAGTTCCAAAAACAATCCAAAATTGCACTCTATTAAAATGAATATTTAATAAAATGTGTCAAGATCCTTTTTGTAAATGAAAAAATTTCATGTCCTGATCAGTGATGAAGCATATTCGTCTATCTGAGTGTTCTGATAACGCTTATTTCCTGTAACATTTCTAAGTCGAATGGTCAGCAACGGTCAGAAATCACTGAGCATAATCCTGTTATTCCAGCCGTTCACATTTCTTAATTATTTGTGAACTCTGGCATGAGCGGCATCCATCAGACCAGATCTGTGATAAATCCAATCAGACAGTAAAGAACTTCACACATAGTGGGTTTAGGATTCATTTGAAAAGCATGGTTTTAGACATGCGTGTTACTATTTCCATTAAGGAAGCGAGGAAGAAAGAAAAAATTGAGCCAAAGACAGACAATAACTATGTAAAGAAAGAAAGAAAGAAAGAAAGAATGATAAAAAAAATATGAACCAATGAAAGACAATAACTATAGAAAGAAAGAAAAAAAAAATGAGCCAAAGAAAGAAAGATTTTTAAAATGAGCCACAGAAAGAAAAAAATGAGCCAGACACATAACTATGAAAAGAAAGAAAGAAAGATAAAAAAAAAATTTGCCAAAGAAGGACAAAATTGTGCCAAAGACAAAACAATAAGTAAGGAAAGAAAGAAAGGTAAAAAAAAATAAATAATAAGCCTAAGAAAGAGAATAACTAAAGAAAGAAGGAAAGAAAAAAATTGAGCCAAAGAAAGAAAGATTTTTAAAATGAGCCACAGAAAGAAAAAGAAAGAAAAGAGAGAAAATGAGCCAGACACATAACTATGAAAAGAAAGATAAAAAAATTAGCCAAAGAAAGAAAGATTTTTTTTAAATGAGCCACAGAAAGAAAAAGGAAGAAAAGAAAGAGAAAATAAGCCACACATAACTATGAAAAGAAAGAAAGATAAAAAAAAAATAGCCAAAGAAAGACAAAATTGTGCCAAAGACAAAACAATAAGGAAAGAAAGAAAGATAATAAGCCTAAGAAAGAGAATAACTAAAGAAAGAAGGAAAGAAAAAAATTTAGCCAAAGAAAGGCAATAACAAAAGAAAGAAAGACAAAATAGTGCCAAATACAGAACAATAACTAAGGAAAGAAAGAAAGGTTAAAAAAAAAAGCGTAAGAAAGACAACAACTAAAGAAAAAAAGATAAAAATGAACCAAAGAAAGACAATAACTAAAGAAATTAAAGAAGGGAAAATATAAAGAAATAACACAGAAAGAAAGAAAGAAAGATCTGCAGATGTTAATGGGAATTCAGGCAGCCAGGCTCCTTCTAGGAAAAGAGGAGTAAATGATGAATGAGACGGACGCTGCCTTTGGGATCGAGCTCCTTCTTAACAAGCTCACATGGTTTCCTGAGTCATGGAGGAAATGGAAATGCTAACAGCGCACTTTCCATGCCTGCAATTTATTCAAACATCACCATTTTATCATAATGATGATTATAGGCCGTTACTATTCGATGATACGTGAAAACTCAGCCCATCGTAAACCTATCATTCTGTACCGTAATGGTTTTCCATCGGTAGTGCAGGTTATATGAAAATGTAGAGTGAAATGTATTTTTTTTTCTCCCGTTTTCACGTGTAGAGGTTTGAAAATGCTAGAGCTTTACTTCTTATGTAGAGAAACATATTGCAGTTGATCAAAGTCTGTCATTTTCAGAACTACGCTATATGACCTAAAGTTTGTGGACACCTGACCATCACACCCATATGTGGTTCTTCCCCAAACTGTCACCACAGAGTTGTACAGAACGTCTTTGTATGCTGTAGCATTACAATTTCCCTTCCCTGGAACCAAGAGGCCCGAACCTCCATGACCTCAACCCCACTGAACAACATTGAACTGGAACACCGACTGCACCCCAGGTCTCCTCACCTGATTTCACTAATGCTCTTGTAGATGAACGAACACAAATCCCTACAGCCACGCTCCAAAATCTAGGGGAAGGCCTTCCCAGAAGAGTGGAGCGCATTATAACAGCGAAGGGGGACAAAATGTGGAACGAGATGTTCGACAGGCAGTCTGATGGCGAGTTGCGAACAAACCTTATAGTAGAAAACATCAAAGCACGTCGAGGGTCTTCCAATGATGAAATCAATTTGGGATCTCTTTGGGCGAGTTTGGGAGAGAAACCAAATTCCTTGTGAGGGATTTTCCGCATCACTCACAGTTCTCTCACAGAAATGGAGTTCTGCCTCTCCGTCAACTTCAGAATCCCATCAAGTAAAGCGAATACTCCACCTATGGGAGCCAGTTCATTCACTCACTACTGTAAAAGTAGTAAACTACCTGGAGTAAGTCTGATCTGAAATCCATTGGCCACCAGCCTGGCGTCAGTAAAGACGACTTCACCGGTTAAAGACGGACTGCCTTTCTCCATATTCATAAGGACATCCATGTATTCAGGACCACCAAGAACACTGCACGGGGAAAAAAAAAGCGAAAGCACTCAGGTGAGTGCTCTGAAGAGATTCGAAACACAAATGTAGTAAAATACTTTAACATTTTTTTAAAAACAAATATCAGTATAATACTGTGCTGAAAATCATTTCGGTCCTTTCCAAACGGCGTTATGTGAGAAAGCCGAGACACACTACCCATCTGTTAGCTGTATAGGGGGCTGTAGGCTCGCTGCTGGAAGAATATTATTCTCCAGAAGTCTCTTAAACAGCAGGGCTTCCTCCACTCTAAATGGATTTAACAACATGAGCTTTCTGCCGCATAAAACGACCCAGGCGCAGTGAGAAGGCAAGCGGTTTACAAGCCGGAGGCCCTGCTCACTCGAGCGGGAGCGATGCTCGGGCTGAAGTGCACGCCTGAGGGCAGTCATGCTGAACTCGAGAGGCTTGGACACCTTGGTCGGTTTCTTCTTGCTCTCGGGCTGAGAGGTGAAGAGTTTGTCCAGGGTCTGCTGATTGGACTCAGGGGCTTTGCGTTTCACTCCCTGGGGTCTGTTCAGAAAGTAATCGGCTTTCTGATGCTGATGGTCAGGAGTGACGCCGGCCGACGCGCGCTTCTTCTGCTCGCTGTAGGACTCCAAAGACTTTTGGGCCTTTTCCTCATACCTGAGATGGAAAGAAGCAAACAATTAACAGACGTAGATAATGATTTAACCTCTTGTATATATGAGAATATAGTGCAATAATGGCCTAATGATTGTACAGGGTAGGGATGTCAGAAAATGTTTCACTGTTAAAACCCCAGCATGCTTTGTGCAGTGATGGTTTTTCCACTGCCTTCCACAAATATTATGCGTTCTCATTCTGGAGAAAACGGACCCTACATGGAGACTTTTTCCTCTGCTCGTGGAAGATTGGAAAAACATCGCCGGGTCTGATGAATCTCTGTTTCTGCGGCCACATGCAGATGGCTGAGTCAGAATTTGGCATCAACAGTACGAATCATGAATCCAGGAATCCAACCTGCATTGTATCAACAGTGCAGGCTGGTGGTGGCGGTGTAACGGTGTGGGGAATGTTTTCCTAGCTCACACTGGGCCCTTTTAATCAGGCAAGTATTGTTTTAACACCACAGGCAATTAGTATCGTTACTATCTAATGGGTACTTCCAAAACGATGGAGCCACAGAGTATTTCATACGGAGATGATGGGCAGCTGGCAAACTCAAGCAAACAAGCCTGAATGGTCGTTACAAAGACAGCATGTCCAAGCCGATTCATTCCAAAATAGATGACGTTGAGGAGCGGTAAACCTCATCCTATAATCGTGGAAAACAACATCAATTTTTTTTTTAAGAGCGCCACCTACAGTACTGGAGCTTCTCGCAACCCACACAGGTGTAATCCCCGCATTAAGTATGCTGAGAACTTCAGTCAAAAAAAGAATTCTATTAAAATGTGTTTAATAAACATTTTGGCAACATTATCCTTGTATCACTCGACACTCAAAAAAATAAATAAATAAATAAAGGAGAGTCTGCATAAATTGACATTTCTCAAATTCTCAAAAAGTATTTATTGTATTTAAGATAAAAAAAAGCAAATTATATAAAAGTAGTTCATTTCCAACAGACTCACTGTTTGCTTGAGGTTTAAATTAAAAAATGTTCCTCGGGGAAGATAAACTCAAGTATATAATGTGCATGCCAGATTCCCAAATATTTACGCAAAAAAAACAACTTTATTTTATTCAAAATAAATCTTGCTAAAATGATGTCAACCCCTGCTCCTAATATTCTTCTTTTAAAATTAGCACTACCGATAATGTTGGTTTTCGGTGGCCGTATAACATTAATACTGAAATGTATAATGGTGCCAAATATTTTAAGTAAATTGAAGTTGAATGCAAATTTGAACAGAATGTGACGACAACTCTATACAAGCTACAGAATGTTTCCTATTCAGCAAGCCTTAAAAGTTTAAATGGATGGATAATTGTTGGGATCGCGAGAGGTTCAGAGGATGATAACAGGATAACGATTTTCCAATTTGAAACCTTTCTTATCAGAAGAAAGTATTATGTCCGAGATGAGCACTTCTGTTCTAAGCGTACGTATATAATTAACATATTTAAGTTATTAACATTTTAATTAACATATTAAACGTATAACTGTAAGAAGCAGGTCAGCAGTTGCGACTAATTAAATACTCCCAATCCACATAAGGGACGTTTAATTTAATTTCCTGTTGTGGGACTAAGTGGCCTCCTGGGACACGAATTAAATCACGGTGTAGAAAACTGCAGAATCTGCCGAGATTTTTTAAAAAAAAACAAAAAAACAAAACAAAACACACATCTGCTACCTGCGAGCAACTGGTGGCTAGAGAGAAAAGCAAAGCCTGTAAAAGCACATGGCTCTGCCTTTCCCACTTTACATTTCGTCTTTGCCATTCTGTGGCGTCTGCTAACAGACTGGACATCACATTGACGACCACTGGAGTAAAAACTATCCTAATGTATATGTAAGGGTTAAATCACCATATAAACACCACAGATCACAACACTACATAACAGTAGTGTAAGTCTGCATGTTTCAGAAAGAAAGAAAGAAGAGAGCAAAGAGGAGGAAAGAGAAAAGAAATAAGGTAAGATGGAAAGAAAAAGAGTAATGAAGGAAGTACAAGACAAAAAAAAAAGAAGAAAGAATTAAGGAAGGAAGGAATGAAGTGCAGGAAGAAAAAAAGAAAGAGTAATGAAGGAAGTACAGAAGAAAGAACGAAAGAAAGAAGGGAGCGAGCAATGAAAAAGAAAGAGTAATGAAGGAAGTACAGAAGAAAGGAAGGAAGAAAAAAGGAATAATTAAGGAAGGAAAGAAGTACAGAAAGAAAGAAAGAAAGAAAGAAAAAGAAAGGAGAGGATAGAAATAAGGTAAGAAAGAAAAAGGAATAATTAAGGAAGGAAGTAAAGAACTGCAGAAAGAAAGAAAGAAAGAAAAAGAAAGAAAGAAGAGAGGAAAGAAATTAGGAAAGAAAGAAAAAGGAATAATTAAGGAAGGAAGTAAAGAACTGCAGAAAGAAAGAAAGAAAGAAAGAAAGAAAGAAAGAAAGAAAGAAAGAAAGAAAGAAGAGTGGAAAGAAATTAGGAAAGAAAGAAAGAAAAAGGAATAATTAAGGAATTAAGAAAGAAAGAAGCAGCTTTTTGAAGGCTCTGTTGTGGAGAGTCGCTGTAGTCAATCCAGGAAATATCTGGAGTTTTTATGGGCCTCAGGAATGTTGTATTTTTCTGATGTTGTACAATAAATCTAAAGATTCGGGGGTTGGTGTGACAAGTCAGTCGTCCAAAACCCCTCCCGTCTGATCAGATGGGCAGCGAGGGCGTCAGTGGTGATTACTAGTTGAGATTCCATTTCACATGCCGAGTCTTTAGTCCGGAAATGTCAGAAAGACAGTTTGATTTCTTCTGAGAGAACGGAGAGCTGGACTGAATGAAAAGAGCAGTATCAACAGTGTAACAATGGAAAGAGAAGCCATGAACTCCGTTATGAGCTGTAGGAAATAAGGAGATCGAGCGTGGATTGAGAACTGACCCTTGGGGTACTCCAGTGATGAAGCTGGGAGCTGATAAACATGAACCTCTCCAGGACAGCCGATTCGAAAGCTAACTAGTTTGCTAACGCAAATGAAATACAAAACACACTAATCAGTGTGAAAAGTTACACGCTTGGACTTGTTCTCGCTTCGTTCTCAGATTAAGCTAACTGTACCAGCTACGTATCCTCACCAGAAGCGTTCTCCACATATTGTTATTTTTCTTCATACGACAGGATAAGATGAAACCATGGTTGTGAGTTGATCTTCCTATTTTTATTTTCGCATCAAACAGTAAACGGGAAACAGGTAGGAAGGGATGTTGCGAGAGGAGAACTGATGAAACATCAGACCACGTGCACTATAAGATTGGTCTGAGGAATCAATCGAGTGAACAGTGTGGATTTCTCGCCTTCTTTACGGCATCATACTCGACTGAGAACATCTCGTTTTAAAAATGTCTTTTTCATCGCTGTCGTCGATGGAACCGTGCGCATACAGAGAAAATGAATGAAGGATCGGGTACGAGTGATTCATAGCATCAAAGGCAGCTGAGAGCTTGAGAAGGATTAGGATCAAAGACAGAATTTT
Source organism: Ictalurus punctatus (assembly GCF_001660625.3). NCBI lineage: Eukaryota > Metazoa > Chordata > Actinopteri > Siluriformes > Ictaluridae > Ictalurus > Ictalurus punctatus. The sequence goes on along the minus strand of NC_030421.2, from coordinate 5,256,385 downwards.
TCCTGGCAATCCATAACTTTTTCCTAAATATTTGGATTTTCTTTATAAAAGAATTTTATTTATTTATTTATTTAAACGGAGCGGTCTGTGGAAATGCTTTTACACTGGAATATTTAGGAATATCTGCATCAGAAGGTAGTATCACTTTAAAATGGTACAGGCAAGTATATCATTTGAGCTTCTCATTATATAAGCTGACCTTTTCTCTTTTGGAAGAAATTCCAACCTCACATACAGACGTGGACAAATTAGTTGGTACCCTTAAAGCTCATTGAAACGGTGCTCCTTAAAAGTGATGAAATTAAGAAGTAAAGTCGTATTTATACCTGAGCAACAGTGGGCTCAATGGAAGAAGACCCAGGAGGACTCCACCATTGAAAGAAAAAAATTGAGCTTTTTTGGGAAGTCACATCAGCTTTATGTTCACAGACGGAAAAAAAATGAAGCCTTCAAAGAAAATGTACCCGACTGTGAAACATGGAGGAGGCTCGGTTAAGTTTTGGGGCTGCTTTGCTGCATCTGGCACTGCATTATTGCCCCAGCTGACCATGGCTCTAAGGTCTAAGCTATGAATATGCCCATGTATTAGGGTGAAGGGGTTTTTAAGTTATGAACACTGGCACATCCACGATAAAATTAAAAAAAAAAAAAAATCTCAAAAAGCTTAGCACAACAGGCCCGTGTGTGATGTGCCAGTGCAACCTGATTTCATGTAAACCTGATTCCTAAAAGGGTGTGCCACTTAACAGTGGCCGAAAAGTGAGCCAAGCACTAGCTCAGGCTCATTTATTACTGCACAATAGCACGCGAAAAGACATTACTTTTTCCATACACCCGTCCATACCTTCCACAAATGCCCCTGGCTATGGTGATGCACTTTTTCCATCCATCCAGTTAAACGAAGCAGGCACGCAATGATTTGGATAAAAAAACAACAAAAAAAATCATTGTTCGCTATTTCCTGAGAGGAATAATGATTCTGTTTCACAAGGCCGTTCCTTTTCAGTTTGAGAGCTATGAAGATCAAAAAATGCAGGTGTTTATGCACCGATTTACTGGTCTGTAAAAGGATGCTGTAATTCAGTAATGAGTCTAATGTGCTGCCTGACACGATTTCTGTTAGTTATCTCACTGTAATGAAACTACTTTTAAACGAAAGACAAATACTGCTCACTATAATGGAACTCTTCGCTCTGGCCATAAATGTGAACTGAACTGGAACTGAAATAGACTTAATTGGGATTTTATGTCATGACACAAAATATCCCAGACTACTAAAGTTTAATAAAAATAAATAAAGTTTAATCAAGATGAGGGGGGAAAAAAACCACAACAACAAAAATTGTGATTGCATAAGTATTCGCCCTGTTGCTATAAAACCCCTAAATTAGCTCTGGTATGAAAGGCAAGTTTGTCTTATCTCTGATCTGATAAGACTAAAATGGAACTCTGTAGACTTCTGGTAGAATTTACACTGTTCATCACCCTGAGAACAACATCCCATGAAGCACAGTGTTATTGGATGCTTCTCATCAGCAGAGACTGGGAAACTTGGAAGGGTTGGGGGCAAAATGAGAGGTAAATAAAGGGCAATCCTAGAAGAAAGCCTGTTCCAGTCCAGAGATTTGAGAATGGGGAGGAGGACAAGAACTCGAAGCATACTGCCAACTGATTGTTGTCTGAATCTGTTAAGACTTCAAAATTGCCAATGGTTCCAATGGGCCCATCCAATCTTAGGGAGCTTAAGCAATTTACCCTAGATGGATTATGAAAAAAAAAAAAAAAAAAAAAAAAGTCAGTCAGTGTCTGATATCGGAAATATGGAGTTTAGGCATACTTCATATTCCCGATGGAATCCAGGTGCCATCAGACCCAGACTCCCTGCAACTACATTACTACAAAGTCTTATAAAAACTAGTTCCATCTCTGAAAAGTGATATGATAAAAGACTTTAGCTTTAACGCGCTTCATTTACAAAGGGCTCTGACTAAAGAGTTCATGAAACTGCTCTACAACATACAGTCTATTCCTTCATTCGTTGCCAGTAACCACTTTGTCCTGGTAAGGGATGTCGTGGATCCAGAGTCTATCTGGGGAACACTGGGTGCAAGGTTGGAATACACCCTGGAGTTCGTGTGTTCATGGTTTTTATTTTTTATCTATCTATCTATTTATTTATTTATTTATTTTGCATCAAATAATCAGCTTATTCAATAATCAGATTCATTTTCACTTAAATGGAATAAACCACGATTACACAGACACCGTCTCGTGTGAGACTCTGTTGGTGTTAAAAATAAACCATGGCATTCTCTGGAATCCTGAATACCTCTTTTACAGCGGAAAACATTATTGACCGGCGAACCAAGTAATCAGATGCAGTTGTCTGGAAAACACGAACGCAAGATCATATCAATCCCTCTTGCTTTGGACAGCAACCTGAACAAATCAAGCAGACTTTCCACACCATATTTTATCCTTGCAAGTGGCAAGTCTATTCAGTCTCCCTCCCTTTTTTCCCCTCCCTAAACCAAGAGAGTGAATCACAACAACTGGAAAATGCAGCTTTGGGAGTGAAATCTGGAAACTTACTTCTTTCTTTCTTCCTCCCCGAGGCTTTCCCATCTCTCTTTTACAGCAGCAGTGACATCCTGCAGACTGGCTCGTGGCTTCTCCAGCAGGACAGATGATCTGGTGTCCTGCTCAAACAGCGCGAAGGCGGAAAGCGGCTGACGCACGGAGCGGCTGCTGATCAGGTCGTAGGCCGTTAATTTGGCCATTTTCTCCACAATGACATTTGTGGGTCTTGTGCATGGGCTGCTACTTTTAGTTTTGGTTTCCGGTGCAAGGTCACCATCTTTTTGAGCATCAGGTTGATGGAGCTTCACAGGTTCGAGGCATTCTCCAGTGGTGGGATCTGTGAAAGCCTTACCCGTGGCCCAACTCTCTGCCGAGATCTCTGTGTCCACTTGCACAAGACCGCTCTCATGTTTGTCATCTGCGTCAACTGTAGAATTCAACACGACGTTCTCAGCAAACGACGAATCGCTCAAGCTCGTGTTGATTATCCAGTCCTCCGATGAGGAAGACGAGCTTGTGTTAGCAGTACCTGGCAAGGACGCCTCGCTGTCCTTTTCTTTGGTGTTTGTGGTGGAATTGTCTGGCACCACAGGTGGAGCAACCACGCTAGGCTGTGGTGCACCTTTTTCAGGCACTTCACTGGGTTCCTTCCTAATTTCCACCACACGATGAGACTGTTCTGCCGTCGATTGGTCGTCATTCCCGACAGAATAAGAACCATACAACGAGATCAGTAATGATTCTACTGCTAAAAGCACAGCATCCTGAGGAGGGGGTTTGGGGGGGGGACGACAGTGTGACCAATAACATCAGACTTGTGTGTGGAATTTCATTCAAAAGAAAAACTGGTGCAATGAAGTTGAACGAAATACCTTGTTCTGTAGCATCACTTGCAATTTGTCAGGCGTCAGATTAACATCCACACTCGAGGCAGGGACGATGACGTTCAGCATCAGGATAGGGAAGCGGCGGCTGGCCGACTCGTTATTCGAATGAGCTGAATTTGCATAGTACTGCTTCACGAGCTGTTAAAAGCACGTTAGAAAGCTTGCAATATATAAAAATTGGTCCGGATCCCATTTCTCTTAGGATTATTTATTATTTACATAAATAAACATCACGTCTGAGGTACTGGAACTTGTCACATTGAGATTGGAAAGTATTCCTATTTGAACATGAGAAGATCGAGTTTTTAGACCATTTTTGTCCTGAGACACAATTTGTTGGTAAATTTATAGAACAGCCACCCCCCCCCCCCCCCCCCCCCCCCACACACACACACACACACACACTCTCCCCAATCTCACCCATCTTGACCTGTACAATATTTGTAAAAATGTCAGCGCACAAGATATACGTGAACTATATAGTGTAACCACAAACAGACATATACACATACATACATACATGGGTTGGTTTGCCTTAAAACCGATTCAGATCTTCAGGAAATGCGGTTTAGGACACAGTGGGACATCCTGTTATACAGTATATAAACAATCAGCAAAACTTCACCATGTTCCTGATCATTGGAACATTACGATCATTGGGGAGGCCATCTCGGACAACGGAAATACATCCCCCCCCCCCATCGCCGCCACCGAAATATTGGATTACATCAGCAACTTTCACAGTAACTTAAATGTAAATAAATGGGATTTTCCCTGCTTTTTCATGTAGTAATGAGAATAAACTAACCAGACACTTTTACTGCTACTTCATGCAATTATCCAATCAGCCAATCTTTCTGCACAGTCTTTTTCCAACCTTCAAATGTCCAGTTTCAGTGTAGCCTCAGATTCCAGTTCTTGCTTGACAGGAGAAGAACCCGACGTAGTCTTCTTGCTGTTGTAGCCCATCTGCCTCAAAGTTTGCTGCGTTGTGCATTTTGAGATGCTGATTTGAGTTACTGTAGCCTTCCGGTCAGCTTCACCCGGGCTTGCCATTCTACTCTGATCTCATCAACTCATCAACAAGGCATTTCTGCCTGCAGAACTGCTGCTCGGTAGATGTTTTTTGTTTTTCGCACCATTCTGCGTAAACTCTAGAGAGATCACCAGCTTCTCAAATACTCAAAATCAGCACATCTGGCACCAACAACCATTCCACAGGCCAAGTCACAGACATCTCATTTTCCCCCCATTCTGATGTTCGATGTAAACTTTCATGCATTGTGCTGCTGCCACATGATTGGCTGACTGGATAACGAATGGCATGAACGAGCACGCACACTGGTGTTCCTATTTGAGTCGCCAGTGAGGGTATAAAATAGTATTTATAAGTAAGAGCGTATTTAAATAGTACTTAAAGAAAAGATTTCGGCGAGGTAGACTTCCATTACTTGTTAGCCATTCAATAACCAATGTACCAATGTACAAGTAAAGAAGCAAACGTCGGACACCAAATATTTCATTACATGCAAGTGCAAATTCTTTTCACCAAACCATTACATGCTATTACATAGGATGAACATACCTTCAGAATATCTCTGTGATTGACAGGCCGATTGTTCACGTAAATAAAAGTCTTGTCTGAGGTACTGGAACTCGTCACGTTGAGATCGGAGTTCGGCTTAGGAAAGTATCCCTCGATGCTAATCTATTTAAAACATGAGAAGATTGATCGAATCAGGGCTCAGGCGTGGGTTTAGTTATTTAAAGCCGATGTAAGACTCGGTGAGCACTGCTATTTTACAAAGGTGGTTTGGAGGCAAAGGGGAGTCCTGTACCGTCCTGGTTGCCCATTTTTTTTGTCCTGATAGACACAATTTCTTGGCAAATTTCCAGTATTAAATTCAAGTTACCCAATCAAAACCCCCCGTATATCCCATCTTGACCTGTATGATCCTTGTAAAAAATGTCAGTGCACAAGGTGTATGTGAAATGTATTTTTTTTCCACATAAATTCACACTGCTGAGTCTCTGACCCCCATCTGACTGCCTAATTAGGATTTCCCAGCCCAGTCAGAACACATTTGTCATCTCGTAACTAGGCACTCTTGCCAAGCTCCTACAATCTGCGGGGAAAAAAAATTTGGCAGAAACGCACTATATGCCAGCAAAAGTATTGAGAAGAAACAAACGCAGCTGTTGCCGAGCAAGATGCTTATTTTATTTATTTATTGCCATTTTATACAAACTATAATTGCTGGTATTGTGACTTCCACAATAAGCGCTTGTTAAGTACTCGTTGCTGTTACAGGATTTTGTCAATTACTGCAGCAAAGGTGAGCTCCGTCCCTGGAGCTTCACAGACTGAATGGAAACTATTATTCCAGGATAACAGGATGTGGATCACGCTGCCAACAAAAAAAAAGTCCTCTGCCATGAAATTCAATTAATGTCATTTGGGAAAGCAGCACAATGACAGTGGATGGAGGTGGGGGAGAAAAAAAAGAAAAAAAATGACCTGGCTCATTCGAAATAGTTTTCGACATGACCCGAGCAGTTTAGCGAATCAGCCAAACAACAGGTCAAAATAACAAGGAAAAACCCGAAATCTGTGGGTCTCAGGATAATACCTTCCCACTGATTCAAAATAAAGAAATAGGATTATGATAAATTTATATATAAACGTGTTATGAGAGTGTAAGATGCCTAATGGCGTTCGTTTTCATTTAAATTCATTGTGTGAACTACTGAATTTGTAACTTTCCTATATCTGTTCCGACAGCAAGGAAAGCATTTCCCCTCCAGTATAAACGACACCCCGATCGAAGCCAAGTAGCTGCTATGAATGGCATCCTTCACCGTTGTATGACCTGTATGAAGCGCCCTAACGCTCCGCTGCGCTCTGCACGTGTCACATTCATGAGGTGGATGGGGCTCGAGAGGGTTAGGAAGGATTCGCTTACATTCTTGGCACGGTGTCCAGCCTGATGAGTGCACTTCTCTCTTGGATAATGACTGATTGCTGAAACAGACACGCTAAAGAAGAAGGCATTAAGAAAAACAAACAATAAATTAGTTTTTCTCCACGTAACACGGACGCCGATTCCAAGAACGTCTTATAAATAACACGTGTCAAACGAAGACATGTCCAGGGTTATAGAAGCATGATATGTCCTGCATGCATGTTTAGCAAGGGGCCACGCGGAGGACATTCTTGGTGCTTTCGTGTACAGGGAACCGGACATATGGTGCAGCAATTAAAGCGCTAAAGCAAGGCATCAGCACAAGGTCCATCCACCTGACCTGTTAGACACCTGTTACTGTCAGAGACCATGTGACTTGAGGGAATTCTCACTGTATTCTGGATATACAGGTTATTAGAGAGACCCTGAGAGCATGATGCGCGATGACGTTTAGTTTATTTAGTTCTATTTATGTTTCGTGTTGTTTACTATTCAGGAAGGAAAAAAAAAAATTAGTCTTTTCAGTCAGAAATTTTCCTCATTCAAATTTTGATGAGAATCCTGAGAAGTGGATAGAATCGTGACGCCAGTATCATGAATTGATCTGAATCGTGACGCCAGTATCATGAATTGATCTGAATCGTGACCGGAGTGCATCCTTATTAAAATGCCTATTAAATAACGTTTCTTCCATGAAATACAATGCCACTGTAACTGCACTAGCAATAACAAAATGTTAATCCCGTCAGGATTTAGCGATCGCAGACGTCAAGCAAACTCCGCAATATTCGGAGGAGCTTGCAATTATTCAAAATTACTGCAGATGTTCCAGGGGTCCGGGCCGAGACACGTCACGTGACGCCATCACGACGTGCGTCCGGCCGGAGCGCTCTTCGATTCGCGTGCGTCGAACGCGAGTACAGTTAAAAGGTCTCATTTGCCAACAAACATCGCTGCATAAGACCACGCAAATAGTTTTGTGTGATTGCGATTTTGCCGATTCAACTCTACAAGTTGCATCGCAAATTTTTAAAGAAAAAAAAAAAAACAGCAAATAAGAAAGCGTCTTTGGCCACAACGATCACAAAAAAAAAAACTCTGCGAAATCCTGTATGGACTGAAACGTCCCCTGTGACGTCAACCTGTACCTTCTCACAGGAATAACAAAATTGCAACCGACAAATTAGCACCAGAGCTAAACACATCACAATATTTCTATATAATGTATTTAATGTATTTCAGGTTGGGGGTTTCCTTTAATTATGTAACTATTTTGCTCTACAAGTTAATGAGCATGCGAATGTGTGTGTGCGCATGGTGCTCTGCAATGAAATAGCATCCCAATAGAGGTGAATTCTCCCACTTGCACCCAGTATTACTGAGATTGGCTTTAGCTCCAACGCGACCCTAACCAGGATGGAGCACTAACCGATGATGAATGAAAGAAAGTTGAAAGTTACCACTTCTCAGTTCAGTTAAGAACTAGGCAGAACATGGGATGCCTCTAATTATTTATTTATTGTTCACTTCTCCTGTAAATATCGATTGAATACTTCATATCATGATGACTAGGTCCAGATAGGTCCAAAAAAGTTGTTACTTTGGAGATTTTCCTGGTTATGACAGTGATAAAGTAGGGCACCATGTGTCCACTCACAATAGCTTCCTGTCCAACAGAGCGAGGAGATGCATTCGGTTCAACTGCGCAGATTGACGTCACTTTGTTCCAGATTCAAATGACCACTAGATCGCACTCCAGAATTCAAGATCTGCCCTTCTTGGAGCAGAGGGAAAACAACCAGGGCAGCTCTCGCAACAGGAAACAGAGGCAGAAAAGGTCAAGGGCTTATGTAAGGAACTGATCTGAAGGAGGGCCTTCAAAACAAAAACAATATTTAAAAAAAAAAAAAAAAAAAAGGGTTAGGAACCACGCTCCACATCTGTCAGGTGGGATTAACAGCGAGCAGAATGGCATTTAAGAGATTACACCTGCCACGACTGAGCAGAAACAAACTCTCTCTGGGAGCTCAAGTACCACAGAGAAAAACGTTAAATCTTCACAAGTATGTGCGTGTTTAAGAGACAGGAGAACAAAAAGTTGTCGTAAACAGGTGGTGGGATCCGAACGCTGGTTGTTCGTTGGCATAACAAGCCATGTGAATGCTCCACAGCTGAGCATGTGACCGAATGCCCATTCTTTGCGTGCGCTGCCCAGGGAAAGCGTAATTGGTGCCAGCACGGTGGGAGAGCGGCTCTGCGCCAGCCTGGCCACGCTGTGATCCTCTGACACGCACTCTTCACATGTTCTAGTGGCCCATACTGCTGCTATAAAATCACTGCATTTTGAATTTGTGATTGTCAACATAAAAAAGGTGGACACCCAAAATATACTTACTGTTCAAGTGGCTAAAATTGTGAGAACACCGTGGCTAGTCAGCTGGGAAATACAGACATTCAGCATAAGATAGCTAATAACGCAAGTTAACGATTTAGCTAGATAGCTGCCTATAGCTGTTAAGTCTTTTATAATGACAATGTAAAGGCAATATGACAGTACAAATTAGACCAAACTGTCCGGAAGATCAAAATTTACCTCAGGATTTGTTGGGCAATTAGTAATACAAGACTTAATACCTCTAAAATTATACAATAATTACACGTAACATCAACTGCTAACCGACAAAAGATTTGAGAAACTACGCGTTCTACACAAACGTAGACGTTAACATGGACACTGAAAATGGCAGCTAGCTAATGACTTAGGTTAATGATTTTAGCTAGCTTTCATACAGATGTTGAATCTTTTTATAGAACCAACGTAAAGACGATGACATTAGAAACAAGACTGGGCTGATGGGAACATCAACATTTACCCCAGATTTGCTGGTAAATTACTAATAAAAGACTGCGTATGACTAAAATTACACTGTAATTACACTTAGCTTTAATAGCTAATCCAACTTCCATTTTGAAAAACGTTAATATTTTGTTCATGTGCAATCATCTGGTGTAGTGAAATACATCTGGTGTAGAGAAATTTGAACTACGAGCATGGCAGCTAGCTAACGATGGAGGTTACTGTAGCTAGCTAGTTAGATTGTAAGAACAATGTAAAGACAGAATGACTGTAGAAATGAGGCTAGGCTGTCAGAAACATCAACATTTACCTCAGAAATGTTGGTAAATTGTTAATAAAAGACTCAGCAGGACTAAAATTACACTGTAATTACACTTAGCTTTAATAGCTAATGCAACTTCCATTTAGAAAAAAAGTAATATTTCGTTGTTCATTTGCAATCATCTGGTGTAGTGAAATATGAACTCCGAGCATGGCAGCTAGCTAGCTAGCTAGCTAGTAATTTAGAGGCTAATTTAGATAGCTAGCTAGATGCTGTATAAGAACAATGTAAAGACAGAATGACTGTAGAAACAAGGCTAGGCTGTCACAGGAACAACATTTACCTCAGAAATGTTGGTAAATTATTAATAAAAGACTCAGCATGACTAATATTACACTGTAATTACACTTAGCTTTAATAGCTAATCCAACTTCCATTTAGAATTTTTTTTTTAATATTTCGTTGTTCATTTGCAATCATCTGGTGTAGTGAAATATGAACTCCGAGCATGGCAGCTAGCTAATTTAGCTAGCTAGCTAGTAATTTAGAGGCTAATTTAGATAGCTAGCTAGATGCTGTATAAGAACAATGTAAAGACAGAATGACTGTAGAAACAGGGCTAGGCTGTCAGAAACATCAACATTTACCTCAGAATTGTTGGTAAATTATTAATAAAAGACTCAGTATGACTTTAGAAATTGTACAGCAATTACTTACATAGCAACAACTGCTAAAGAAACAAAATGTGCACATTATGTGGTCATGGAGCTAGCTAACAATGTTGAAGGGCCAACAATATCGATTTATATGAAATCTTCTCAAAAATTTGAACTTGCTATTATGCTCCGATGCAATATAAAACAAGTATGGTGCGACACTTCAGATTTGTTTAGCATTGAAATTCAGGAAAACCAATATGAAATGTCCAAGACCACACACTGACCGAGTTATGTAATGAAAATGTTCACATGTTTCTGTATGGAAGTGGTAAGTAGATCGATGCTAAATGTAATTACAGTGTATTTTCAAGTGTAGTTTTACACTTTTTATGCAAAGTCTTTCATTAGTAATTTACCAACAAATCTGAGGTAAATGCTTATGCTCCCGAAAGTTTCGAATAAATTCTACTGTCATTCTGTCTTTACATTGCTGTCATTAGCGATTTTCTACTGAATGTCTATATTTCTCAGTTGACTGGCCAAACAGTTTTCAGGCTGAACTCTGTGACTTGACCAAAGTTTAGCCACAAAGAGGCTAAACGCAGGGGGCTTTTCATTCGAGGGGCTACCTGGGCAGAATGCTGAGTCATACAAAAAGAAAGAAATATCAGCACTGAGCACAGGCAAGGCGAAGAGAAACAGCGCTCCTGGGAGAGGAGGAGAGCCCTTCGCAGTGAAAGTGTTATGTGAGTCCCTGAGCTCTGCAGCCCAGCAGGAGTCGAGCGATGTTTTAAGTCAAATCCAGCACACCGTGACATGTCAAGGCTCCACTGTTTATTCATTTGGAGCTTTTTAGAAACGTGGCCACGGGGAGAACGAGGTTCGGAAGCTGACGACTGTTTCAAAATCCGCTTTTTTTTCCTGGTTTGGAGAAGTCAGCTTTCCCCCCCCCCCTCCCATGCTGATTGTAAAGGGAAAATATAACACAGTAAAATTAACCGGGTAACACCTTACGAAAATTATGAGATTGAAGTCCAGGGCAAAAGTTTGTATACCCATTATAAAAAATAAAAAAAAGAAAGAGAACACTTTTTTTTTAAAAAGACTAAAATGGGGGTGTGGTCAAAACATACTGATCTGGGTTATTTAATATACATTAAAAAAGGAACCAGGGGAATAAGTAATTTGTCCTTAAAACCACGTGTTTTGGCCAAACTTCCTGTCAAGCTTTATTTTTTTTACTTTGTAACGTCTCTATGCGGCGTGTGCGACCGGATCAAGTGAAGCCCTTCCGTTTTTGCATGTCAAACAGTAAACAGGAAGTGAATACAGGTGGCGAACTGAAGAAACGTCGGACCTCACGCGCCATAGGACTGGTTCGATCGAGCTTATTCAAAGCAACCGTTTGGATTTGTTGCTTTACAGCACCCATACATAATTTGAGATAGAACGGAACTAATGAATAATTCAGGAAAATAAGCTTTACCTAGACATTGATGGTCTGCTGACTGAATATGTAATTAAATATGTCACAGTATAGCCTGTTGTAGGGGTGTTTGAAAGTGTGTGATCTTCTGAAACAGCAGGATAAAGGTGGTTAAAGTCTTATTGTCTTTAAATCCCCCCCACCCACCCCTCACCCACCACCACAGGTATGGGTGTAACCATGTTTCTCGTATCTCTATCATTTTATGTTGATCAAAATAACAAGCTGAGCTGTGGAACTCAGAACTCTGGCTGGGTATGATCACTTTTCCCACCGTTTCCCAGAGCGTCACTGACCTCTTCTTGCTCGTGGCGATGTCGGACGAGTAACAGGTTCCCGGCGGTGGAGGATCCGAGCACGGCCATGAGAGCCGCGCCGTGATCCGATACCTTGGACTTCTGCCACACCACAGCCTGAAACAACACGGTAAAAATGGGTCAGGCTATTTTCTCCTGTCCTAAAATAAGACCACCTGTAGGATTGAGTGCTGATACATACGCTCTAATTTAAACAATTAACCTTCTGAAATGAACGGTGAGCTCTGTCCCGTCTGAAAAGGAACAACAACAAAAAAAAAGTGCTGTGTTGGTGAACCCAGCTTGGGCCTTATTGCACTTGCATTCTTTACCAACTTTGCCTAATTCTTCTTTTGTGCCTGCAGGATTTACCTAATCATTCAATATGGAGATGGCGAACACTGGAAAGTGCTCAGACAAAGCAGCGAACTGGCTTTAATATCACTCAGTACACCTTCTGTAAAGAGGAGTGCAGTTACATTACAAAATGGACACATTTTCACACCCGTGCGTTTGCCTGTCACTGACACTTCCACTAGCCAGTAAATATATCCAGTGTTGATTTCTGCGGCGCATTCGGTCCATAGCACGCATCCCTGCTATGAAATACACGGTTTGATAAGTGTAAAAGGATCGCTCTAGTAAACAGCTTCGAGAGAACTCGCGAAACCCAACACTCGATGAAGTGCGAAGTTTGTGATATGAGACACCACCGGAGGTACGGCGCCGTCGCATGAAGTGCCTGCGTTCCTCGTTACATAATCTACAAAATCGAGTTGATTAAAGTGACCTATATGGATAAAATCCTCAGACGAAGATCCTCGTATAGCGCTTTCTATCTGCAACACGGCCACATGTTACACGGCTCACACGCAATCTGCTATTGCACTTAAAATCGAGCCTGTAAACCTCACACCACTCTGTTCGGTACATTAGGCTTAGATGACAGCCTTAGGCCTTCAGCCATAGCCTTATTTGAGTCGGCTTAGCGGCTAATCTCGCGGTCACACTGCCAAATTTGGACAACTTCCAGGTTAAAGTTAAAAAAAACTCAATCGAGACTCTTTTTTTTTTCCTTTTCAACTTAACCTCTATTTACTGCGTCTGTAGTGTATATTTCATTACACCTAAAATAAATAAATAAATAATATAAAAAAAATTCCTGTAGTGAGAAAATCACCAAAAATTCTGCTATAATAAAAATCTAGGGGCAGTTGTTTCGGGGCAGGTGATTAACGTCAAATGTGAAGAAATCATGAGAAGAAATCAAATGCGTTTTAAATGAAATGAAATCTAGAATTCTGCGTAATTCATCATTCCCGGTACGGTATAAATTTTTAGGAATTTGCACTCGTACACTTTCAGCAACAAGCGACATTTTCCTTTTTGATTCGACGCAGATGAGGTACGACGTAAATCCGTGTCCTCTCGCATAAATGACCTCTCGTTAAATATGCGTAGCGACGTTATGAAGAAAAATAAAAGCTCGGAAGGAAGCAGCAGAGATCGTCTGTGCCTCGTGAGCGTACACAGCTAATAAAGTCAGCTCGCTTTGCTAATCCGCTCACGAAATCAATACGTAGAACGGCACGTGACACGTAAATAAGATTTCAATTTTATATAGTAAACTTATATAGATACACGTTTTAAAAGCGCAACATAAGTGAGTTTAGATTTTAAGTGCAGGAATTGAAATTGTGGTAATCACATACACACACACACATACACAAACTACAGATATGGTGAATAATAAAAAATAAAAACCTTAACGTTTTTTAAAATGTCCATATTTCAACATTTGGCCATATTTAGCTACGAGTCTTTTCTCCCAGGCGAATTCGTCATAAAGGAGAGCCAAAATGAACATGACCAGGGAGCAGACATCAACTTCAGCTTTCCAGGAAAGCAGTTCCCTCGGTGCGAGTGTGCCGTCAGGATTTAAGCTTTAAGTCTTGGCAGGATGTTATGTTTGACTAATGAGCTCGGATTATTGATTATAAAGTAGGGATGGTGAAATGATAAAAACAACAGAGATACGCCGTCACAATTCTGGCTATTTCTGGGTAGGCATGTCATTTAAAATACTTTGGAAAAGAAATCTATATTTCCAAAAATTTCTTCCAAAATAAACTTCCAGAAGGATAAAATGATGCCTTGTATATATACACAGTGCCCTCCACTAATATTGGCACCCTTGGTAAATATGAGCAAAGAAGGCTGTGAAAAATGTGTCTTTATTGTTTTTTTGATCTTTTGTTCAAAAGAATTTGAATTTGGAAAATCCTTGGTCTTACCAATTGTTATGAATGACTAAGGGAATTTGGCCTGTGTGTTACCTCATATTTATACCCCTGTGAAACAGGAAGTCATGGTTGAACAATGTCCTGTTCCTAGTCACCCAGGTGTACTAAAACAAATATAAAATATCAAAGGGAATATACTTCAAGTATATTTCTATCTAATATGAATTCATAGGGGTGCTAATAATTGTTGCACAAATATATTTAACAAAGATATTTTTTGATAAACCTATGTTGTGTTTGCAATTATTTGATATCCATGAGAGCAGAGAATTTTTTGTGATTTTTTTTTTTAACAAAATATTAGTGGAGGTCACTGATATTATATTTATTAATGCAAAATAATTTATTACGTATAACCAAACAGGTAAGTAACCCTACATGCTGCTGCGCAGTGGTTTGGCGAGACCAACAGAGACTTTTTTGTAGACGTATGACGCCACCAAGTGGCAAAACACAAAAACAACCCTGCTGCACTGTGTAAAGAAATTTTTTTAAAAAATGATGATCATTTATGAAGGAATGCATGAAATGTTCAAGTTAGATGTAGAATTTCAAACGGACAGAAAAAGTTCTTTTCGTTAATACCGCAAGCTCACTTAGTATAAAGCACGTGTCTGCACGTGACCGTTTTCTACAGCACCCTGATTGACGACTTAATCTCTTTTCTTTTAATCACGGGTCCATCGTTAGAGGATCTTCGTCGTGTAATCATGGAGAATGCACGTTATCTCACAGTCTGTTCCAGCATTCCAGATCAGTGCATTTCACCGGGACGCCAATCATGTAAAAACGTCAAGCTTTATCTAAACTGCCATCCTGAGGATGTGTGAAACCTGTCCGAACCTTATTGTGTGTGAACACGATCCTCAGCTCAGGCTTGATGATGGCATAAGTCATGAGCAGATCTTGCACCTTCTTCAGCTCGTCTTTGCACTTCTTGCTGGTGGAATAATACTGTCTCCTGACTGGGAGGTTCTTGAACAGTTTCAGCACACACACAGTGGTTCCTGTGGGAAGATATTCGAATATTTATGGTGGTTCTGTGTGCTATTTCTTTAATACGTTTTAGCATGATTGAAACACACTCGCCTTGGCCGAGGTGCGAGGGCCTCTGCGAGACCACACACCCCTTGAAGTCGAGTGTGTACTGAGTGCTGACATCATCGTCGGCAGTTTTGGTGGTGATAACGACCTGGAAGTGACGACAATAAACATTTTAAACACACTTATATACAGATATCAATTGTTTGCTTCAGCTAGTCCAATTCAGATCTGTCTGGATTAATTAAGATCTTCATTCCAAGATGTAATGCCTGTCGTTTTTCTTTCTTCTACCTCAGAAACGGCGCATATGGATCCGAGAGCTTCTCCTCTAAAGCCGTACGTCTCGAGATGCTCCAGATCTTCATGGCGGGAGATTTTAGACGTGTAATGTTTCACCGCCATCACGGGAGCGTCAGCAGCCTTGATTCCAGAGCCGTTGTCTCGCACCTCGATACGATCCAAACCATAATTCTCCTAGAATTAAAACACGAGCTTTTTACCGACTGACCTGCAGAAGTTCTTTTTCTAATGGAAGCCTGTTTCCACTACTTGAAGAGATGATTAAATAATTAAAGGCTTTCTAAAATTATCACTTAGTATCTCAGAATACTGAGAAAGTTTCTAGAATTATGACTTAGTGAGGGAAGGCAACAAAAAGACGACAAAAAGAAACACAAACACAGTGCTACAGATACAAATATTATCAGTGATTATAACTATCTACAACACCGTCATTTGGTTTTTGCTTTAAAGGGTTTTTACATGTATTCATGAATTTACCAATTTGATTTCTAGGCTTGAGGCTCCAGCATCAAGCGAGTTCTCGATCAGCTCCTTGACGACGTTAACGACAGACGTGATGACCTGCGAGCTGGACAGCAGTCGCACGGTGTCTGGTGGAAGCGCCTTCATGCCTTACTCAGCTGTAGAGAACGAGACAAAAATGATCCGGCGGATCCATGATCCAAAACTTTGGATTTAAATCTGCCGCTCTTTAACACTTTTTCATGCAGAAATGACTATTCTTTTTTTTTTTTTTTTTTTTTTAAACATCCAGATTCTTTAATTTTTTTTTTTTTTTTTTTCGCAACTTAAATTTGCATGCCAATTTTAGAGGTTTCTGAAAACCAGTTTGAAATCAACTGTAAGTGTGGACACTACGCACGACAGGGTTAATCACGCATTTTCTGAAATTAATGAGCAGGGAAGAAACGCAAGGTCTACAGTACAACGTCAGCTCAAGGATTCAAATTGTGCAAACATCACAGAACGTCTCATATTTCCTTTCCATTTATTTATTATACAGTAACACTGTAACTACAGGACATCAGCACTGACTGAGGAAGACAACTACAGCTCTTTTATTATTATTATTATTATTATTATTATTATTATTATTATCATCATTATTAGTAAATATTCCATAAATTAAGTTTACATGCATGGTCATAGATCCCCATCTGCATCTCTGGTGACCCCAAGGTTGAGAACCTAGGAGTCTGAGACTAAAGCTCATCTTTCTTTCCATGCACAGTGTCTGTTTTTCATCCTCCAGTCTGTGTTAGTGTCAGTTTTTGGACACATGGAATTTGTGGAGATGTTTTAACTCCAGTGACACTGATTTAAAACCCCAGCCAGGCTGATCCAACAGATGTAGCACATCTGCTCAGTTGTGGGCTTTTTTTTCTTTTTGCTATGGACTGACATATTGTCCATAGCAACACAGTCAGTCAGTGACTGAAGCTGCACAGTGCACCTATACAGTATACAGTATGGTGACATATTAAACAGTACAGTGACGGGAGGTAAACAACGCTGTGAGCATGCAAATACACTTATTCTTGCAATCGATATGTTTATTTTAATACTTAGAATTTTTAAATTACTCACGTAAATTACTCACAAAAATCCCCTTGATTATTTTTTTTTATACGCCATAACGTTTCCATGCCGCCAATACGGAAGTGATCACAATTAAGCGCCTTTTTATTTCGACGTAACGACAATACTTTGTTCTGATTGGCTGCGTCGGTGCTCAATCATCTTTAGTCCGTTGATAGACCAATCACAGCGCAGACGTAAAGGCGAAGTGGTGTTTAAACGCTAAGGGATTCAATTTAAAAAACAAAAATAGAGAGCTGTTTATGATTCGTATTCTCGCGAAATGTGGTGTGTTATTTTCCGTAGCGTATTTTGTACACTTCTGAGAAACTCCCCGCCCCATTTGTTGAGTTTTCCGAGCTGTGATTGGAGGATACACTTTTAGTGGGCGGGCCCACGCCTTGAGCTATTTACCAGTGCGAGCACGAGCATACAGACAGGACGAGTGTTAGCGCAACAGGGTCCGGGAACAGGGTTTTAATAAATAATTGTTTCCCCCCTTTAATAAGGTAGGTTATTTCTATTTAATAATTTGCATAAGTACGTTAATTTGCGCTTGCGTTAACGTTTTGCGTTGGTTTACATTTGCAAACGAAAGCAATTCAACTAGTGTGGGTTGATTAGGTCTTTTCTAAGTCTCCTTTCTTGGGCTGTGTCCTATACCGCACGCTCGCGCACTACACAGTGACTGAATGTAGTGAGAGGAGCCTCGCGGATTGGAACATAGCCGGTCTAACGGTGTTGTTTTTGCGTCTCCATTAAAAACTGTGGAATGTATATATATTCAATTATTTTTTGTTATAACGTATAGAAATATATGGAAACAACCCCAAATATTTAAATCATATTGGAAAAGATATATAGATATATACACGCATATCTTCAGCTATTTAGCTAGCTGAGCTAACTATTCTCTAGACTAGTGAGCTAGCTAAAACGAGTGCGCTAGCTAGCTCTAAGCTAACAAGTAAACATCTGCGTTTTCATGCAGTGTTAATTTTCACTCTGAAGAAAAGCAATGGTTTTAAATAATAATAATAATAATAATAATAATAACACAAAAAAATAACAGGTTGATGAAGCATTTTACGTAATTAATTCAATTATTATCGTTTTTTACGTTGTGTGCGCTAATAAGATTTTAGGTGCACGAGCGCTTTGTTTGTCTAAATGAATGTTTAGTGAGGATTAAAATCAGATTATGATTACATTAAATTTTAATCTGTTTGCTGTTTATCCTCTTGACTAGCCAGCATGCGTTATATGACATTTAAATTAAACTTATTTATGAATATGATTCGTGTTTAGACTATAGGTCTCCTTTCAGGTTACTCCTCCTTTAAACATATTCCTTATTTACAGGGAAATAACCAGGCAGGAATGTGAAGCGTAAACTTGTGAACTGTTTTGCAGAGTTTCTTTAATAATGGTTGGTGTGTGAGAAGAGAAGGAAGATGCGAGACGTGGCATGTGTACAGATCTGAGTGTGTAATCTTATCAGCTGTGAGGAGTTGTGTAAGAGGAGCAGAGATGAGCTGACTGATTGTGTTGGGAAACCGTGAACTTTGCATCTAAAGACTGATAAACAAATGAGCCGAAGTGGGTCAGTGAATCGCTCGGAGAAGAAAAGGGTCACGTTTAAAAGGTCGTGTTCGTGAAATTGATGGAAACGCATCGAATAAAGGAGGATGTGGGCTCTCGGCGAGATTTCCTACCAGTTTTGCCAGCTCTTTTCAGAGAAAAGTAGTTAAAACATGCTTGTAAAGTCACTGGGTGATGTCACCGACTAATTTGCATATTGGTTTATTCATCGTGAATGTTGGCATGTCGAATTACAAATGAGGGAACGTGAAGAAGTTAGAACGTTTTCGCTTAGAATAGACTAGAGTTTTATCAGAACAGCCGTGATCGGTCGTCGGGAAGAGACGCGGTCAGCGATCGGTCGTCGGGAAGAGACGCGGTCAGCGATCGGTCGTCGGGGAGAGACGCGGTCAGCGATCGGTCGTCGGGGAGAGGCGCGGTCAGCGATCGGTCGTCGGGGAGAGGCGCGGTCAGCGATCGGTCGTCGGGGAGAGGCGCGGTCAGCGATCGGTCGTCGGGGAGAGGCGCGGTCAGCGATCGGTCGTCGGGGAGAGGCGCGGTCAGCGATCGGTCGTCGGGGAGAGGCGCGGTCAGCGATCGGTCGTCGGGGAGAGGCGCGGTCAGCGATCGGTCGTCGGGGAGAGGCGCGGTCAGCGATCGGTCGTCGGGGAGAGGCGCGGTCAGCGATCGGTCGTCGGGGAGAGGCGCGGTCGTTGGTAAAATTACATCAAAATTGATGCTTCTGTTTTGTTCCTTTTCGTTTTTGTAAATATTAAAAAGATGTAAAGGTTATTTAAAAAAGAAAACAACATGTCGTGATACCAACGATGTATATGAGAAAATTGTATCATGGCATAACTTATCACAGTATTGAGATTATATCATCATGTTGCCCCGCCCTTCTGTACATAACATCTTTTCCCCAGACTAGGAAGGAGAAGAAAAAAAACATTTCCAGTGTCTACATCGTAACTCCTCCCTGGACAGGACCAGGCCTCGTTCCTTCTCGGCTTCAGCGGGCCTGCGAACGTCACTTAATAACCGTCATGTGTCACTCGCATTGTTTCTGAATGACTGCACTATTATGTAAAGCGAAATTATCATTCAAAAGTCTCTTTAAACTGTCATGTGGCGTTCATGAGTGGCAGACGTGTCAGTGCGTCTTTTGTCAAGAAGATACTTTGCATTTTTTTGCGTTTTCCCTTCGACCCGTGAGAGGGATTCAGATTAGCTACATTATAGCTGACGCATCAGAATAGCTGTTTTTATTGTTTTTCTTTTTTACGTGATAAGTCGTTCACCTGGATATCTTCGGCCCCAGAGCGATCAGCAGTCTTTTATTAAATCACGAAGAAATGATTCGTCTACAGCACACACTTAAACCACGCAATTCTGAAACCAGTCTTTTGGCAAGAATTTATTTCGTATTTCTTAATTCATGAACGACACATTTGTACTTTTATTTCAGTTTATATGTCGTGTAACGTCCACGAAACAACTTCCTGTTCTCGCTCACGATATAGCAGCCATAAACAGTCATCCAGCCTTTCCTTAAAGTGAAACCGCAAAGAAACGTAAACTCCCCCTGAAAACTTAACACTGGAGACTCCTTCCATATAAAAAATATAAATCTGTGTGTGTATACTATTTGTTTTAGATTGTTTGGATTATCCAGCAAAATGGCGTGGAACTGTAACTATAGAAACAATAACATGTTAGAACGATACCGTTGTAGAAAAATAATCAACAGCAGAACATCTGACCAATCAGAATCGAGGATTCTACGGGGGCGTGGTGTAAATTAGCGACACTCTTGTGATTACGTCTTGCGAGCCCTTCTTTTGTAATCAACCTCGGCGCTCGTTGTTCCTCAGGAGGTCGGGATGAACGTTGGCGTAGCCCACAGTGAGGGGAACCCCAACACTCGAGTTATGAACAGTCGGGGGATCTGGCTGACGTACGCACTCGGCGTGGGAATGCTTCACATCGTGCTCTTAAGCATTCCTTTCTTCAGCGTGCCGGTCGTGTGGACCCTCACGAATGTTATTCACAACTTGGTAAGTCCTCCGTGTCCGATTTTTTAAAATTATTATTATTTATGGTCCTTTTAATTACGCAGAGTTTTCTCTGTAAACAGTCAGTGGATCCTGAAATTCCTACTTGGACCGAGAGGCAAGTCGTCAGCGCGACTCAGGAACTCGAGATTCCTGTCATTTGTAGCTTGCTTTAATAATCCGATATTGTTAAAGAAGCAGTTTGTAGCCCCCTTGAGTTCCTGTTCAATGAAAAGGGGCGGGGCTAAGTCAAGTTGCATGAAGTGAAAAACTAGCGAGACCCATTGACCATTTTAAGCATCTCCGCAATATGACGCTATCGCCACCGTGCTTTACCGTGAAAATTGCCTTCTCGGTTGTTGACTGACGATTGTGCGTTGTTTTTCTCAGCGTGTCGTAAAGTTCTATTTCGGTCTAATCAGACACGAGAACTTTCTTATTCTATGACCCAAACGTTTCTGAATATCAATGTGTCAAGTTACAATAGTTGTTTATACTATTATCAAGCCATTTGTTTAGTGTCGGCTCGGTGTCTTTTTTTTTTTTTTCTTTTTTTTTTTTTTCTTTTTTTCTTTTTTTTCTTCTTTTTTCTTTCTTTCTTTTGTGAGCTGAGGCGATTTTTGTGATTTTATTACGTTCATGGAGGACGTTTTCAGCCCGCCCCGCCCCTCAGACAATGGTTTTTGTTTGTTTTTTACTTTGTAGTTGGTTTAAATACGTATGAAACCGAACCAAAAATGATCATTTCCACCATGATTCTGATTTGGCTAGCAAGCAAACTAACAGGTGTGAATCAGCCCTAAAACGTTTATTTCTGGCTGCGACGTCGGCCATCTTGCATCAGCGAAATCGCTGCCGCTAGCTGTCCGCTAGTCTGATCTGCTCACGTCGTTCTGCTTTATCAGTGTGTTCTGTGTTTTTATATTGAGTTCACGATCTCTCTCTCTCTCTCTCTCTCTCTCTCTCTCTCTCTCTCTCTCTCTCTGTCTCTCTCACACTCTGTCTCTCTCACACTGTCTCACTCTCTCACACTCTGTGTGTCTCTCTCTCTCACACTCTCTCTCACACTTTCTCACACTCTGTCTCTCTCACACTTTCTCACACTCTGTCTCTCTCTCTCTCTCTCTCTCTCTCTCTCTCTCTCTCACTCTGTCTCTCTCTCACTCTGTCTCTGTCTCTCACTCTGTCTCTGTCTCTCACTCTGTCTCTCACTCTGTCTCTCTCTCTCTCTCACACTCTCTCTGACTCTCTCTCACACTCTCTCTCACACTTTCTCACACTCTGTCTCTCTCACACTTTCTCACACTCTGTCTCTCTCTCACACTCTCTCACACTCTCTCTCTCACTCTGTCTCTCACTCTGTCTCTGTCTCTCACTCTGTCTCTCTCTCACTCTCACTCTGTCTCTCTCTCACTCTGTCTCTCTCTCACTCTCACTCTGTCTCTCTCTCACTCTCACTCTGTCTCTCTCTCACTCTGTCTCTCTCTCACTCTCACTCTGTCTCTCTCTCACTGTCACTCTCTCTCACTCTCTGTCTCTCTCTCTCTCTCACTCTGTCTCTCTCTCACACTCTCACTCTCTCTCACTCTCTGTCTCTCTCTCTCTCACTCTGTCTCTCACACTCTCTCTCTCTCACACTCTCAGGGAATGTACGTGTTCATGCATGCGGTAAAAGGGACGCCGTTCGAGACTCCAGACCAGGGCAAAGCCCGACTCCTCACACACTGGGAACAGCTGGACTATGGCGTGCAGTTCACATCATCCAGGAAGTTCTTCACAATTTCGCCCATCATTTTGTACGTGACGTTTTATGGAATAAAACCGTTATTATTTTGTCGAAAGATCTTTTCGTATAGCACCGCCCTTCAGAAGCTACATAAGATGCGTAGATGTTTCCCAGAAGACGAACTAATAATTCACAACAATAATAATAATAATAATAATAATAATAATAATAATAATAATATTAATAATAGTGTTTTTATTTTCTCTCAGATATTTCCTGACGAGCTTCTACACGAAATATGACATGGCTCATTTTGTGATAAACACAGCATCCTTGCTGAGCGTCCTCATCCCCAAACTGCCACAGCTCCACGGAGTGCGACTCTTCGGAATCAACAAGTATTAATCGTTCAGAGCGAACGACGCCGAGAACATTCTCTCTCTCTCTCTCTCTCTCTCTCTCTCTCTCCCTCTCCCTCTCTCTCTCTCTCTCTCTCTCTCTCTCTCTCTGCGGTTTTGTACAGAGTGTAATTTAGTGTCTGTCTTTGCCTAGATGCACTTCGGGTTATTCCGGGGCATATGTGACGACGCCTCAAGCATTAACTTAAAGAAGTAAATATTTAATTTTCTTTCTTTTGGCTCCCTCATGGATCTGGGCTGGCCCGGGTTTCACAGTCGAGATGAGGTATTTACTTTTGTTTTGTTTTTGTGTTCCTTGCTTTCGGTTTTGTTTGTAGGTGCGCACTAATTCGAGGCTTCTGTTTGACATTTCTAAAGGTTTTTTTGTTTGTTTGTTTTGTTTTGTTTTGTTTTTTTAACAAAAAAAAAACCCTGATTCTTTATAAGAGTCGGACCCTGTAGTCTTTTCAGTACTAGTAGTCTTTGCATGAAAAAGAAAGAGAGGTTTGTTAGAGAGAGAGTATTTTGATAGATCCTCCATCAGGATTATGCAAGACACACACAAAAAAAAAACCACCAACCATGGATTAACAAGATTTTAGTGTTTACTGATCCGAGTCTGATGATGTTTATGTTGATGTTGATGTATTCATTCCAGTCAGTGTGCTCGTTTATTAGGACGTAACTGTGAAATCTCTTAATGAGCAGAGCAGGTTTTATTTTCTTCAGCATCTCTGTTTATTCATGGTATTACTGGAGCTCAAACAAACCCTGTGTGTAATAAAGGCTTATTTGTGCTCTGTGTGTGTGTGTGTGTGTGTGTGTGTGTGTGTGTGTGTGTGTGTGTGTGTGTGTGTCTCTATCTATCTCTCTGTCTCTCTATCTCTCTGTCTCTCTGTGTGTGACTCAGATTTGAGGGTTTTTTTGGCTTTCTATGAACAGGATATTGTTATACTGATATCTACATTAAGGATGTAAGGAATGAAACACGGAATTCCAGCGTGGTGTGATGAAGAGGAGTCGCTGTCACAACCCTGAGTTGTTTTAGCAAGTTGTGATGGCTAGACGTCTGGGTCGGCGCATCTCTAAAATGCCAGGACGTGTGGGGTGTTCAGTGGTTAGTACCGACCAAAAGTGGTCCAAGGATGGAGAACCGGCGATAGGATCATGGTTATGATAGACAGGAGTCAGAACACACAGAGCATCACAGCTTGCTGTGTAGCTGCAGACCGTTCAGAGCGCCCACGCTGACCCCCTGTACACCACCGAAATCTCTTACAGTGAGTACGCGAGCATCAGAACTGGACCTTGGAGCGATGGAAGAAGGCGAGCCGGCGGAGGCAGTGTGATGCTCTGGGCGATGTTCGGCTGGGAAACCTCAGGTCCTGGTATTCATGCAGATGTTACTTTGATACGTACCACCTACCTAAACGTTGTTTCAGACCGAGTACACCCCTTCATGGTAACGGTGTTCCCTAATGGCAGTGGCGTTTTTCAGCAGGATAATGAGCCTTGACACACTGCAAAAACTGTTCAGGAACGGTTTGAGGAACATGACAGAGTTCATGGTAAATGGTCTGCACTTATACAGCGCTTTTTTAACTTTACCAGTTCCAAAGCGCTTTGCACTGTCTCATTCACCCATACTCACACACCAATGGTAGCAAAGCTGCCATACAAGAAGCTAACTTGCCATCGGGAGCAACTTGGGGTTTTTGTGGTGTCTTGCCCAAGAACACCTCGGCACATGGAGTCACGTGGGCCGGGAATCGAACCGCCAACCCTACGATTAGACAACCACCCGCTCTACCACCTGATCCACAGCTGCCCCATGTAGAAATGGTCAGAGCTGCTGTTATGGAAAATTAATCAATAACTTCTGACCAATCAGAATTCGACAGCAATTTTGATTGAAAAATTAACTCATGATTAAAACTTGTGATGTCTCAGTGGATTTTATAGATGACCAATCAGCAGCTCTGCTTCAAACGCATATACACTCAGTACAAGTGCACACTATAGATTCTCTCTCTCATATGCACTCACTCGCTGGTCTTTTTCCATTTTAAATTTTTCTTTATTGCTCCCACGCTGTTTGTTCATTTTCTCCTTTTCCATGTTCTCTCTTCCTCCACCCTTCATTTCTTTATTTATTTCATCTATCCACCTGTCTAGTTTTGCTTTTCTGGTATTCTCTTCCTCTCCTTATACCTTTTTAATATTCTCCATCTATCTTTCTTCAACTTCCTCACTTTCTTGAATTATTTCCCCTTTCTCTCTCTCTCTCTCTCTTTTTCCTGTGTTTCTGTCTGCTTTCCTGTTGCTCTTTGTGCTTTTCTGGTATTCCCTTCCTTTCTTTAATTATGTACCTGTATTTTCTATCTCTTTCTGCCTGTTCCTGATTGTTTGCTGTTCTGATATTTGCCCCCCCACTAATTCCTGTCTTTTATTATCTTTCTCTCCCTTTCTTTAATTATTTCTCTTCCTTCTGACCCCCCCTCCCCTTTTTTTGCTTTTCTGGTATTCTCTTTTTCTTCTTTTCTCCACTATTTCCTGTTTTACTTTCTTTTCTCTTTCCCTCACTTTCTTTAATTGTTTCTTTCGATCGGTCTGTTTCTCTTTCTCCCTTTTTCAAGAAATGCATCTGTCTGTTTTTAAGGCCTTCAGCTCGTGGAGGAACGGGTCGACATCACAAGTACCAAAAAAGTAGGTTTTATGAGTTTTACAATAATAAATGATTCAATATCAGAGAGATTTAACCTGCAAAATATATATTTTGAAAAAAAGGATGCGAAGTGCAGAAAGTATTTACCTGAGTGTGTGTGTGTGTATATATATAACATACGGTAAAGAAGTAAGCATTGCTAAAATCATCTGAAAATATCTTTAATTAACAACCAAATAAAAATAAAAACAAAGGCTCGCAAGGAAAATCCATCCATTAAAAGCAGCATTAAGAAACGAGTTACTTTAACGGAGTCAGTTCCTCGCAGGCCTGTCGCATGACTCCTTTATAAACGTCGAAATGGTGATTCAGCTCTTTCTGGCAGTGAATTTTGTACTTGGTGCCCAAAGCGCCGTCTGGAGATGCCGTTCCGTAGAAAACACTGCTGATCCTGGAGTGGACCAGAGCCATGGCGCACATCACACACGGCTCTCTGGTGACGTACAGCTCGTACCCGGTGCAGATGTAGGGCTGGACGTTTTCCTCTGACCCTGAGGTTTCGCTGTGACCCGCGTAGAGCTGTGGGTCCGAGGCGGTGTATCTGCACGCTGGGTGTTTCTCGTATGTATACACACCTCCTCCTTGTGCCCAGGCCACCAGATCGATACACACCATCACAGCATGGTGAAGAGGATGATCTTGGGTCAGGTCGTGACCTACAGCGATGATCTGTCCTGATTTTGGGTCGACGATCACGGCGCCCACCGCGTCCATTCCTTCCTCGCGTCCGGATCTCGCAGCCTCCACGGCAGTTGTCATGTATTCCTGGATTTTGGCTTTCTGCCTGGACGTGAAGAGCTGTCCCTTCAAACCCAGCGTGACTCGTTTGTCCTCGTGGAAGGACGTCGGCCAGTGACGGCTCGCTTGCTCGAACTGCGGCCTGGTTAAAGGAGCTCGGGCTGGGATTCGGACCGGGAAGGGTTCTCCCAAACCTTCGAAGTTAAAGTCTTTTGAGCTTAGGAGATCAGTCAGGGATGCTGGACGCTGAGGTTGTGTCACGAAGGTGGTGGGGACGGAGACATCGCTGACAAGACACACAATCACTTCTAACGGATGAGGACTGCTCTTGTCCTTGCAAGCTCTCACTCTTTTAATATGATGGAGATCTGCTAAAGGGTGGACCACAGACAGGTCTTTGACCAGACGCGACGTCTGGCGTTTATCAGTGATCGGGGCAGCATAAGCGTCCAGTAATTTAACATCATCAGACATTTCATCTGACAAGACAGGAAGGACATGCCAAGAGTCTGGATCATACTCCATGCCTTTTCTCTTTTTAGTCTCTGGCTCCATTTTAAACATTTACTTTATACATTACAGCTCAGCAAGTCCAAATTATTTCCACTTTTTACACACTCACACCAAATATTCTCGAAAATTCTGCTCTCTCGTGTATATTATTTTTGCTTGGAGGCTAAACACAAACCTTGAGTCGTGACTGGAAATTGTAAAATAGTTATAATAAATAAAATAAGTTTGAACGCGGAGGATAAATAAAAATCTAATAAAATGAAATAAAATAAAACTCGCACGTTTGAGGGGGGAAATAATCCAGCGTTTGGTTGCAGATGTCCGTCAGTGTTTTACAAATCCCTAGAAACAAAGTTCAGCGTTCAAGGTTCCAGTATTTTCTACCGAATCTGAAGACGTGTTTTTATTTTTTAAATAAAATTAAAAAAAAAAAAAAAAAAAACACACACAAGCGAAGGAATACTTTCTTAATATGCGTACCATTTTAAATTATAACAAAATTTTAAACCCCTATGTTAATTACACAACATCTACTTTATTAAGCGGAACTACACACAGTGTTTCCTGTTGCACATCGGAGCTATTTTTTTGTGTCCGGCATTTTAATCCTACTCGCATTCCGACAGAGCCCGCCTTCTTTGTCATGATTGGCTAGCGTGCTGAAAAACTATCCAATCCACTGTTTGAGTCTGAGCTAGCAGCTAATCACAGAGGAGGACGCGGTGAATACGCATGAATACGAGTGGGAAAAGCTTAAAGTTGGCGTGAATCGTCTGCAACGAGTTTATAACGTCATTTTTTGTGTTTGTAGTCAAATATCCGTTCTTGTAAGACAAGACGATGATTAGTAGAATTATTTTTGATGACTATGCTTAAAATGTTGCAGTAGATTAGGTGTAATAGGTGACCTGATTCAGCCTGCAGTATGTTTGCACGAGGATCAGTGCCATGCGTGTTTATGGGATATAAAACATGCAGGAGAGCTTCTCAGATCAGACCCAGACTGGTGTTGGGCATCGAGACGAGCTGTGATGAGACTGGAGCTGCTGTCCTGGATGAGACTGGGACAATCCTCGGAGAATCCTTACACTCACAGAAAGAAGTGCACTTGAAGTAAAGCATTCCTTTAACTCCTTTCACACAGACTGCAGAGCGTCCACACTCACAGAGTCCATTTAAGGCTGTTTTTAGGAAGAGATCAAATATAAATCACCTCCAAATAACTTGAGAGCCCTACTGTAATTTAATTACATTTCTGTAGCTGTAAAAAAAAAAAAAAAGGATTCCACTACAAATACCATTACAAACCATCAGAAAAGCATTGCCATTATTAGTCCTTAATGGTATCCACTAGATATAATCTGCCATCAACAGATGGTAACAAGTCACCATTAGAGCCCCACAGGGATCATTACAGTTTCCATTAAAACCAGTATGAATCCCATTATAACCAGTAAATCGTGATCTCGAGGCGGTGTCTCGTGTGATCTGTTAAAGCTTGGTTGTTGCTGATGGAGCTTGTGCGTGTTGATGTTTTACGCGGTTTCTCCCACAGAGCAGGAGGGATCATCCCGCCCGTCGCCCAGCGCCTCCATGAAGAGAACATTAACAGAGTGGTGCAGGAGGCGTTGGACAGGAGCGGCATTACACCGCGTGAACTCAGCGCCGTGGCCACGACGGTCAAACCGGGTCTTGCGTTGAGCCTCGGTGTCGGCTTACGCTTCAGCCTGAGCTTCGTAAGACGACACGAAAAGCCTTTCATCCCCATTCATCATATGGAGGCCCATGCTCTGACCGTGAGGATGCTCCGGCACGTGGACTTCCCGTTTCTGGTGCTGCTCGTGTCAGGAGGTCACTCTCTCCTGGCGCTGGCGAGAGGCATCGACGATTTTTTACTGTTAGGGCAGACGCTAGACGAGGCTCCAGGAGACACTCTGGATAAGGTATTGGAAACACAGCTGCACTCGAGCTGGAGAATTGTGCGCTTTGTTAATGTATCGTCAACAGGTTGCGTTTCGATCCGACAGGTGGCGAGACGTCTGTCTCTCATTAATCACCCGAAGTGTCGCGGTCTCGGCGGCGGACAAGCGATCGAGCATTTAGCGAAAGAAGGAGACCGCCTGCGGTTCCAGTTTAAATCACCCATGGGGCAGCACTACGACTGCAACTTCTCCTTCGCTGGCATTCGCAACCAAGTGACCATGGCTATCAACAAAAAAGAAAAGCAGGAAGGTGATTATTTATCACTTTATTGTTATTATTGTTATTATTATTATTATTGGATCCAAGTGCAGGGTGAGTTTACACGAATGTGGTACCGATGCTGCGTGTCATGGTAGGAATTGAGCCGGGGCAGTTATTATCCTGTGTGCAGGACATCGCTGCAGCGGCGCAGCACACCATCGCCTCGCACATCACCAAACGCACACACAGGGCCATTTTATTCTGCAAAGCCCGTGACCTTTTACCACAAAACAACCCGACTCTGGTAAGTCCTTCATGCGGCAGGGTTCCGCAGTGATGCTTAGCTTTTTAAATCAACTCCAGATTGGTTTAATCGCATCGGGAATTTCAGAGAATTTGGCACAGCCTTCCTTTAGTTAATCTCTCTCTCTCTCTCTCTCTCTCTTTCTCTCTCTCCCTTTGCAGGTTGTATCAGGAGGAGTAGCAAGCAACGATTACATACGAGAGACACTGAGGATCGTCACTGATGCCACGGGGTTGCAGTTACTCTGTCCTCCGGCTAAATTCTGCACAGATAACGGCGTGATGATCGCATGGTACGGACGGGACGTCCTCCGACACGGTGCCTCGATCCTGACGTCCCGTTAAAGGGGCCATTTGTAACATTCAGGGCGCTCTTTCTCTTCTTCCGTGCGCTGTAAAAATGTCTGATACTGCGCCTCGGTTGCAGTAGCGGCCGTCGGGGAAGTAAAATTACGCGTTCGGTGAAAGCCTGTGACTGGGAATTCCCGATCTCCGACTAGGAAATAAACAAAGACAATCAGAATTCCTACTCGGAAAGTCGGGACCGTCTCCTCAGCCCCGAGTTCAGTACGTGGCGTCGTCATTACGTCATAATCAAAGGCGAATGATAGAGTTTTAAAATTAAAAACGGACGTTCAACAACGTTAAGTGTAACTATAAACGGTTAATAATATTAATAATAATGAACACTTCAGGATTTGCTGTTGTAGTAAAAATATTTTACTTTGTTTGTCTTTTTATTTCTTTCTTAACGCCTGGAAACACTTAAAAAAGGACAAACCGCACCTTTTAAACAGCTATTTCTGTCCTCAGGAACGGTGTGGAGAGACTGAAGCAGGGAAAAGGGGTTGTGTCCCACACTCAGGACGTCACCTACGAGCCAAAGTGAGTTTCCGTAATTGATGTAGACGCACGATGCTCATCGTTATTATCGTTTTTTATTCACTCATCTGTTTGGTGATGGTGTGTGTGATGGGTTTTCTCTCAGAGCTCCGTTGGGCAGAGATATATCTACGGAGGTTAGAGATGCTACGATCAAGCTTCCTGTGTTAAAACTGAAGATGAAAAGCTAGAATTGCATTTAATAGTGTGATTGTCATTTAGATCAAATAAAATGTGTGTGTATATATATATATATATATGTGCAGAAATATCTGTGTGTGTGTGTATTGTTTTTGTAACGAGTGTAGCTAGGGTGGAATCGCTGATCCGAGAGCAGTCACGTGTCATTATTGAGGCTTAGTGTTTAGACACGGATCAGTACCGCAGGAGGACTTGTCTGCGCGTCGGACCCCGGGATCGGCCGTCCTGCTCCTGCGGGGACGCCGCTCCGGGGCCGAGCGGGTTCTGTCGGAGCCACGTGGTGCGTCTGGAAGGAGACATGAGAGGACAGGCGTTAAACAGCTCAGGGATATCTCACGAAGTCCTGATATCTCTGAAGCTCCTTTCAGACATGAGACATGACGGAGTTCAGTTTGAACACCAGGTCGAGTCAAAGTTCAGTCTGAATAATGACGAACCACTCTTCCAGTGCAAATAAAACGGAAAGGAAATGGATTAAATAGAAGACGAGTCACGAACCTTTATTAGAGAGCTGACCGAAAGGTGGACTCCATTTTGTCTGGAAACTGTATAGAAAATTTTTTTTTAGATTAGCCGGTTAATGGCGTGAATGTTCCACTTAAGATGCTTAGCTACATTTTAAGCAGGTAAACAAAATAACAAAGGTAATGAAATACAGTACTGACCCCTTAAATAGTGTGATATACACGCTTTTAAACCATTTTAAACCATGTTATACAGTAACACTGTAAACTACACCATTATACCACAGCGCTGCTGAGTTCTTCAGTCTGATTGGTCAGAAAGCGATCCGTTTTCAAACAGCAACAGATCGGATCGTATTCGCGGTCGTTCTAGCTATAGAACAACAGCTATAGAAACTTGAATGAATCTTTTTAAAAAAAAAAAAAAAAGATATATAGTTATCGATATGGTGAAGCTGAAATGTTTATTTCACGTTTACGGAAGGAGTCTCCAGTGTCAGGAACAGTAACGGCGAGATTTCCAGCGTTGTCAGACAGAGGAGTTGATGATTTCGCGGATTCTCAGTGAGCAGTCCGTACGGGATTTCGCAGGTATTTTTTTTGTGATCGTCGCGACTCTTGACGTTGCTGCGGCTTTTTTCAAAATTCGCAATGCAACTTGCGGAGTTTTTTGTGGTGTGTGTGTTTTTTGTTTGTTTGTTTTTTTGCGGAAAACCACCCGGATTCTCAAAATCGCAATTGTGCAGAATTTTGTTTTGCACGCTCTTTCGCAGCGATGACTTTTTTGCTGTAGTCGTGTTCGACGCACATGAATCGAAGTGGGCTTCGGCCGAATGCGCGATGACGACGCGTCTCGACTGTTTCGAGTCTCGGGGAGCGACTGTTTATAGCTGCGATAACGTAAACGAGAACAGAACTTGTCTTGAGGACGTTGCACAACATTATGAATGATGCTATAAATGAGTAATGACGTCGTTCCTTAGTAAATACCAAAATTGTCCTCACCGCCAAACTGCTGTGGTATAAGGGGAATAAAACACTCCCGGACGTGCTGTGGAACCCAAAGTGACTCCACTTTGGGTTCATCGCACCACCCCAGACGTGATTATTTTCCTCCGACAGCACACCCTCAAGAGTTTCATTCCTTACTTATTAACTACAGTAAACGAATTAGGAATGAATTACAGCTAGGTAACAGTTGGGTTCAGACTTCTGTCATTAATAAAGGAGTTCAAATAATAACATTACAATTAAGAATCCAGTTAATCGGCGAATTTGTTCCACACCTAGACCTCTAATGAGAACGAACCCCTCTGAGTGAACGACGGTAGCGATACCTGATTGACGGAAGGCCCACTTTTCTCTGTCTTTTGAACTCGGACGTGAACTTGCTGCATATTTTGGCATCCTGGGCTAAATGGTCCTTCAGCGCTGTGTATGTCTGTGGATTTTTCCTGCATTCCACCAGCAGGAGGCGATGTGCAAAGCAGTTGAAGCTCAGGTAACCGAGGGCACTGGCGCAGGCCGTGCGTACCTGCGTGAAGATGTTGTGCCATCTCGATGAAGTTGATGGATACAAACAAGCAAGGTGGTTTAACTGGATCGATTCGATCAGGTGTACTGTACCTCCTCGTCCTCAGAGTAGAGGTGCGCGGAGAGGTGCTCTATCGCTCCCATAGTCACTACGCCGTCTGAGATGCCTGCTCTGGTCTGGGCCAGGCTGGCCAGGAACTGAGCTGGAGTCACACAAAGCAATGGGAATGAATAAAATGTTCTGTAATATTTAACATGATGACGTTATAAGCTCTGCTCCGTGTTTCTAACTCACCTGTAAGGACCAAAGTAGTGTTTTTCTTTGACTGCAGTAATTTTACCAGAATTGTGACTCCTCTCGCAGTCAGTGTCACTTGGTCCGAGCCAGTAATCACTTTAGCTAGCGCGATCATCTGAAGTAAATAGTAATATTTCACGTGTTATCGTTCAGACCGATCGCATAGCAAGAGTCCTGAATACGTACGAAATCTCTGTAGCTAAAATCGTTTCATTGAGAAATTGTTTACGGATGTCCTGCCACCTGAAATGCAGCCTTGGCCCTTTCGGATTCGTCGTCAGCACCTAAAAATGTCTCGAACGCATGCGCTGGAACTCCTCCCTTTTTCTTAATAGCTGCCTGCTGCTTCGGGTTATCGTACGCAAACAGCGCCAGGGCGTGGCCCGCCTCCAGACGGACGCTCTGATAAAATGACACGACGTTTCATAAAATCAGTTCTGACGGAAATCTGAGCATATAAACGGCGAATAAATAACACTACGGGTGAAATGTAGCTGTGATAAAGACGCCAGTTACTCTGTCTTGGGCTTGTAGCAGCTCCAGAATGACGTCGTAGGAGAAGTCTTCTTGCTCCCAGAAGGTCGTCTGAAGCTCCTGGTTGCCCATCAAGATGCACGCCAGAGTCTGAGAGACCTGGACCTGTCGAGGGGTCAAAAAAACTCCATGAGGTACTCGAATGTACGCGTTTTAGCGTAAATCAAGAACTTGATTGTAGGCCATACAGTATATTCTATAGTAATAACGTACGCATAGGTTTGTATGGCACATAAACCCAGATCAAAAAACATGTCATTGTTGATATGGGGAAGTCTGTAATGTCTGTTATTTTACATTTATGTAAGACGGAGTCTCCAGTGGCAGAGTTTTGAAACATTCCCTCATGTTCAGTAGCTGGTTTGCTGTTTCTCGGTAACGCGAAAAGCTGCGTATTTTACTTTTATTATGGGGGGGAGGGGGGCTGGTGAGGGGACGGCTGTTTAGAGCCGCTATAGCGTAAGTAATAACAGGAACGAAGTTGTAACTGTAAATGTATGAAGCAAAGACGTGTGAAACATTTTTAATGTGGCCGAAGAGGAATAAAACACTTCAGGTTGTGCTTTTAATCCATCTCCCTGCTGGGAGAAAAAACAACAACAACAACAACAACAACAACAACAACAGAAGAAACCCTGATAGAATTTGTAATGGTTTTAATGGTTATAATGGGAATTGTATAGGTTTTGACGGAATAAGAGATTGTAACCTGTGGGTCTCTACTGTTAACTTGTTGCCTTGTTGCCTGGCATGTTATGTCTAGTGGATACCGTTAATGGTTTTAATGGTTAGCTGATGGCATTTGTAGTGGAAACCATTAGAATTTGGTTTTTATTGGGGGTTTTTTTACTCTGCTTCATCCTGTTGTTAAGTATTTTCCCCATAACAATGTTGTTGTTTTACTCCTTACATCCACACACACACACACACATGCTTTTTATGTACCTTAACCTCGAGACCTTTGTTGCTTTGCAGAAGCGCTAACAATGTCGGAATGGCTTTTTCCTCGTAAATCACATTCTGGCTGTTTCTGTTATGCGTGTGTGCCACTCCTGTAATCAGATCAAAAGCTCTGTGATATATATATACAGTGACAGTATATACTTAAACGAATTATTTCTGATGTAATATTAAAAGACTATTCAAACATTACCGATACACAAGGTCCCGAGTGCAGTGACAACACTGAGCAGAGTTCTCTCAGTAGTACGGGAGAAACGCAGCAGTCGCACTAATGGTGGCACGACGTTTTCCCTACACAGTCCGTTCTGATGGGCGCGGCAGTCTCGGCTAAGTGCCGTCACCGCCTGGCATCCTGCAAATCATATAACCAGACAGGTAGGCCAAAAAAAAAAAAAAAAGGTCCAAGTGACCTGTTCCACATGCTGCATTTTATAGATCTAATGTGAGAACAACTCTGGCTGAAAAGGGTCTAGAGGGAGTTCGGGGAACCGCTGCTAGACGGGAGCTTTTAAACAGACCTGTCGCTCTCCAGCGCCAGACACGAGGAAGTGTTCAAATCTGGTAGCAGAATAACTCCCTGTGACCGTGTCATGTAAGTCATGGACGCTGATGGCAAAAACAAGAGGCGAGAAGCGACGCACGAGGAGCGGAAGGTTTTCCTGAGTGCACGTCCGTCTGCTTTATGAGTCTAGCAGACGAGTAGCATCTCGAGACAGGAAACGTGTTGCTCGCTTTCCCGCCGGACGCGACCCTTCTCACAGTAGCAGGAAGAACGCTCGGCCCAAATGGCTGTCGATCAGCGTTCAGCACGGCTTATCATGGCCAGGACCTGTCATCGCCGTGTCATCGAGTACTGTTTTTACTGTGCTTGGCACGCGGTTTTGTTACCCTCGTGAGATCGTACGAGATGACAACTTCGCTGGGAAGGCTTTATTTTAAATTTACAATGCTGTGGATTTTGGAACAGGACACGCTGTAACGAGCTGAGCTCCGTCCCCGTCCCCGTCCCTGCGGCCTTACCCACGTATTGCATTTTATCCGACGTGGACAGGAGCAGATCCAGGACGAAACGGTAACCGATGAGCTCGGCTATGTGCTTCTGCTGCTTCCGTGTGTGTCCCGCTAAGGCCCAGAGAGCCGTCGCGCCCTGTTCCCTCACCTCCCGATCGAAAACCTGTGGCACCAGAACAGAAACATATCCTCACTCTTTAACCGTGTCGCCAAAACAAGGTTGTTGTTTTTTGTTTTTTTTTCCGATTCATTTTCAACCAAAAGTAATAATACAGTATCCACATAGTTCCGTTTAATCAGATTAAGTATTTTTCTTTCCAGTAGGTTTATTAGAATTTCACAGCATGATCCCAGACTCTATCGTTCCAGTTATGTAGAAATCCATCATAAATGAAATGAAGGGTATTAGAATCTATAATAGAATCAATCCGAGAGCAATTTGATTAAAAGCTGAGCCGTAATCGTGTCACCTTTAAGAGGCGCAGAAGAAGTCTGGCGGCGGATTTGTTCAGAAACTGTTCCTGTACGACAGGGTTTTGGTGAGCTATGGCTTCCAGGACTTTGGCAGCTTTCACTTGGCTGGAGATCTTTCTGGAGCTCAGGACCTGCACCACAGGGGGCACGGCACACGCACCACAAATCAGGTCCTGGTTCTCCGTGTGGCCATGGGCCAGTTCAGCCAGAGCCAGACACGCCTCTCCCTGAAGGACCTCTGTTTCACACACACACACACACGTTCAAATACAAGTTGTGTATTATGTGTAACAATGCTTCCCCAGCAAACAATAACTTCTTATTAACCATAATAAGTAACAAAGCGAAAATCAATCATGAGTTGATAATAATTTGATAAGTTATATAAATATATTGTGAAAAGTAATGTGTATCATTACTGAGTGTTGCTATAGCAACTTTTTTTTCTGATGCGAGTACTGTACAGTACCAGAGTTCACAGTGAGTAAATCGACCAGTTGTGGGATGGCTCCACAAAGTGCCGCCATGGTCTGGTTTCGGGGACAAGCGACACACAGCGCCCGGATACACCTCACGGCGTTCACTAGCACGTCCTGGAGGTCAGAGGTCAGCAGCTGTACCGTGGGGGCAACCCCACCCTCATAGAACACACACACACATAGAAAACTTCTTTAAATCACCCTGCTGTTGATGATTTTCTTATAACAACATGACACAGATGATTAATATTATAAGAGTCAGTGTGATAAGAATTATGGGTTATATTTATAGCTGATTTAAGACCACAATAACAAGTATTTCTGCTCTGAAGAGATTTGACAACAATCTTACTCATCTAGAAATATCTATGAGCTGTTTTGTTTCATTTCATATTCCTTACTATGTCGTTAGTATGGTGCTTATTATTATTATTATTATTATTATTATTATTATTATTATGTTATTTAATAATTAAAATGATCCCATAAGTACCGTATATCTCAGACGGTTATGCTGTCAATCCGTACCCATGTAGACTCACTCACCAGCTCAGCGATATGAGTCTGATACGATCCGCTGTGACCAGCCAGGTCTGTCAGTATAACGGTGCAGCGCGAGCGAAGCTCTGGATGACGGCTGCTGAGGTGTCTGATGAGAACTTGGACCACACCGAAGCGCACCAGCTCCTCGCACACCGGAACGTTCTTCGTCATGTGACACAACACGGCCGCAGCCATGCGTTGGAACAACGGCCTCCCGCTGAGCAAAATCTCCACCAGGACTGAGATCCCGCCTGTCACAGCGCATACACATTGAGCATTAATGTACGTTGGGTCACTGTACCAAGAGTACGTCGCTGCCGAATTCTCGATTCTGATTGGTCAGGAGGTTTTCTATAACAGCAGCTCTGACTGTAGTGCGCAGTGTTTGTTACTTTTTAATGCGTTCGTTATAATACGTTATCGTTTCCATAGTGACTTCTCATTTGCGGGGACTTGGTATGTTTTCCAACGTCTTAAGGATTGTGATTTTTGACGTATTCATTTTTTTTTTTTTTTTAAAGAGAAGATGGTGAGACTGTTTACTGGGAAATTTACGGTAATGATAACCGGAAAATGAGTATGAAGTGTTGGGAAATTGCTTACGGTATAAGAGGAATAAAACACTTCAGGATGTTCAGTTATAGGTATTTTATTCCTTCCTTATACAAGTTTTGAGTTCTAGTTTTTGACAGTTTTTAGACTGAAAAACATCGCATTATTCCTTTATCGATGTCTCTAAAACTGTCCACTGCTGGGAACAAACGTCACTGACCTGCATCCATGATGTCCTCCCAGAAGGGGTCAGCGTTCACACAGAGAGCCTCCATGCACCTGACGGCCATCTCTAACCTCTTGTTCTCCTCACTCCGTAACATCTCTGCAGCCACACACACACACAAAAATGTCATGTTAATGTCATATTTCAAGCACTGTTGAAATATGCTCAGCTCCGCCCCTAGTCCTTAAACCCACAGACATACGTATTGTATTTTTTACAGATGGGGTCCAAGAAGAAGGCTGGTTAGTGTTTACTATTGTGTCTGTGTGTGTGTGCATGTCATCTTGCAACCAGCAGAGGGGTTTAAAAGTTACTGACTGCCACTTTAAATCTACATTAACAATATAAATAGTAATGTGCAAAAACCCAAGAGAAAAAATAGTAAATAATGATAAATACTTAACGAATAAAACATACAAATAATCGGCGGAAGGTAAGACGGTACGGTCATGTGACTAATAGGTGTACTGCGACATACCAACGAGAATCCTCCACACAGGGAGGCCGTCCAGATTCAGCTGAACGAGATGCCTGAGGATGTTGGTGTGGAAGTAAAGAGCCGCCAGCTGGACCACGTTATTGCCCTCGCTGTCCGCCGTTCTCCAATTTGCCCCGTTCGACAGCAGGTAGTCCAGAGCCTCCAGAGATCCTGACATGGCCGAGAGTAAGAGGGGCGTGCTGCAGTACCTGTGACACACCAGTGTGGTTGTTATTCCTCCTGAACACTTAACACAGATGTAAATGGAGATAATAAATCTTACAACTTACTCTGCAGATGTGGATACATCCAGCAACGTGGGATCTTTCCTGCACAGGGCCTGGACGCACGAGACCTGGCCGTAAAAGGCTGAGAAGTGCACAGCCAGCCAGCCTCTCCGGTCCGTGAGCGTGCAGTCGGCTTGCAGAGCGATCAGGCAGCTGAGGGCCTCGAGAGAGCCGCACTGAGCTGCCAGGTGTAGCGGCGTGAGTCCTGACAGAAAGGTAGATAACGAAATGAAATCGTTTCAAAGACAGACAGGTTTGAATTGCATTTCCTTTTCGTAAGACTTATTGAAACAGCTGAAAAATTCATCGTTAAAAGTGCTGCTGAGTATTTTTTGAAGATCTACAAGTGTGTGTGAGCGGACGTACCGGAGCAGACGAACCTCCCGACACATGGCTGGTTGAGGTTGACGCCGGCAGCTGCCAGCTGGTAGATGATATGCGGCTGATTACACATGGCGGCGTGGTGGAGTAAAGAGTAGCCTCGCTCGTCTAGCGCCCCCAGGTGGCCCGGTGCGTTTTTACAGCTCAGCGTGTGAAATACGGCGGAGAGGCCACGCTCTGCAGCTGCACGCAATCCGTACGGAACGCTCTGTGGGCAAGTCGAACATCGAATTAAGCTTCCTTTGCTTTGGCAACTCCTTAGTAAGGGGCT
This sequence comes from Ictalurus punctatus, assembly GCF_001660625.3. NCBI lineage: Eukaryota > Metazoa > Chordata > Actinopteri > Siluriformes > Ictaluridae > Ictalurus > Ictalurus punctatus. The sequence continues at coordinate 5,217,368 of NC_030421.2, read as the reverse complement.
TAATAAGGGGCTGTGTTCAGAGACGAGGTACTCGTACATAGTGAAGAATTGATACCAAACTAGCATAGCAGATGAGCGCTCAGTAATTTGAAACCTCAAAATTGCGGACTAAAATATAGCTTGATATAGCCTTACATCCTACACGCACATTATCGTATCATGAGCTACGTCAAGTTTTAGATTAGTTAATAAAAAAATAAAATGCGCAATAATTGTGTGCTGGATCGAGCGCGAATTTATAGACTTTTGAATAGAAATCGACCGATAATCGGTTTTAGTGATTTTCCCTGATATTTAAGCGTTCTCCCATAATCGGATATCGGGTTTGTAATATCGAAGCCACCGATAAATGGTGCCATCTTGTGGGCGTTTTGAGAATTGTGCGCAAAAGAATTGAAGCGTTTATTTTAAATAAATAAATAAATACATACATAAAAGACACTTTAGAAACAGTGCACTTTATTTTAGATATTCTGCACTATTTCAGACTCAAGAAAATCTGGCCCACCTGGCGTGACCTACACTCGAGTCATTTTAATAATCTGGATTCCAAACCCAGAAAATTCACCTGTGTGCACTGATATCCTGGACTCTGAATATGTAAATATTGGCATGGGACTTTTGGGATATGGGATATGGGCATGGGATATTTTTCCAGCTCTGAATACAGCCCATGGATATACAGTTTATGATTTATTCATTATTTCATGTTACCTTGCACTGTATGGCCTTGGCATAACCAAACGTTTTCTTAAACTGCTCATGAAGCTGAAAGTCAGTTAATGGCAGCTTTTGTTCCCGCATCTTTTTGATGGACTTGTTCATGGTTTCCCACCACTGCACGGTGTTGGGTTGGGGATAGAAGGATGCCAGTGCAATAGAGATCACACTATAGCTACAGAATGAGGAAATAATTACAGCACACAGTGACACATCATACAGGTGTGTGTATATATATATATATATATATATATATATATATATATATATACATATATATATATATATATATATACACACACACACACACACACACACACACACACACACACACACATATATATATATATATATATATATATATATATATATATATATATATATATATATATACACATACATACATATATATATATATATATATATATATATATATATATATACACACACACACACACACACACACACACACACACACACACACACACACACTGAGCTTTTCCTACCGTTTCCCACCAATCTCACTGAGGGGGATAGGAAACTGCTCCAAGTAGGACGCGTCTTGCCGAAGGGGGTCATTTACATAGCCCATTGCATGATTCTGTAGAGTCGTGAAGGCATCCTGGACAAGTAAACATCAATTCTGTTCATTTTGGACTTTAAGATAAAGTGCATATTAGCTGGTTTTTTTTTCCAAAACCTAGCATTAATTGGTTGCTTTATTATTATTATTATTATTATTATTATTATTATTATTATTATTATTATGTGTACATTTTTTGGTATTTTTTTTATCATGGTTCTGCAAAGAGAACCGGAGCATTTGTACAGAATAACGTAGCAGCGTATTGCCCATGTATAATGGTTATATTTGTGTTATATTATTGCATGTATATTGCTTAGAGTGCGTTTCAGCGATTTGTTGGTCTGTTTTTGGACTCCTCCTGACCTTCATCTCTTCGGTGATGTGCTCCAGCTCAGGAGTCCCGACATCAACCTCAATCCCACCGTGAAGATGGAAATACTCGTTGGGCTTGTACGGAAAGTGCTTACAGGAAAACGTAGGTCCGAGGAGAAGAGGCGGTAACTCTCGCTCGGTTTTCAGCATGTCATCTGTCAAAAAACAAAACAAAAACACAAGCTGTACCAGCTGTAGCACCTCTTATAGCACAGGAAGTGAAGATTAGTCTTAGTTTACTGCTTCCTGCTCATAGAATGAACCCTAAAATACCACTATTTCCAAATTCGCAGAAAACACTATTTCATTGTATATTGTTTTGATGAACTTTTGTTAAGTTTGGGAAGTAAAATAGCTGCATTGTACAAATTGCATAGAAAATGCAGGGAATAAAAACATGACTGGATAAAGCACACATCTTGAAGTGCTTTATTCCTCTTATGCCACATGTATTAAAGTATGGCATACTTTTTATCCATTTACAGTTACATTTAATGTTGGGGAACATCCATGAAACGTTAGCTCGTGTTCTTACTGCTGTTCCTTCACCAGCTTCTCTTTTTTTCTCTCTCTTGAAGTACAAGAAAACGCTGCACATGCCAGGAAGTGAGTGTGCTTCCTTATAAGACGATACAAGGAGACCATGTGTACAGACCTGAGATAGGCAGGAGCATTTGAGACAGGTCTGGAATCATCATCTTCTTCCTCAGCCCGATGAGGAAAGGCACGAGGAAGCTGATGAGCTTCAGGTAGGCCAGGTCCCGGGCCAGCTCCATTTTGCGTGCCAGGTGTTTCTTCACCAGCCTGACGTGGCGAGAGAGCCTCTGCTGCAGCCGCTGGTACGTGCCCAGCTCCAGAACGTCCTCCGTCAGCCGCACCACGTTGGACAGGCTGTGTGTGCCCTCGAAGGTGAACAGGTTCTCGTGCTGACGGACCGAGGTCAGATACGAGGTGATCTTCAGCAGGACGTTCTCTACGTACTGAGAGAACAGCTTCTGCTCCTCTGCACTGCTGGGCTGGTAGATTGGATCAGGGTTCTGTTTGTCTTCGTCATACATGCCCAGGTAACATGGGTCATCAGAAATGTCCACTAGACCTACGGAAAAGAGCGAACGGGGAAGAGAAAGAGGTGGGGCTGTCAAGTTTTAGAATCAACTATAATACAGACAGACAGACAGGCAGGCAGGATGATAGATAGATAGATAGATAGATAGATAGATAGATAGATAGATAGATAGATAGATAGACAGGAATACAGACAGACAGACAGACAGATAGGCAAGCAGACAGACAGACAGACAAATAGATGCACAGGCAGACAGACAGACAAACATCAATGTGGACCTGCTGTAAGAAACTCAGCGAGTCTGTCTTTCTCAGCCTGAGGAGCTCCTTTGGGATCTACACCCATGTTGGACCTCCACAGTTCCAGGAAGCAGAGGCGTTTTTCTTTAGGGATGTACGCTCCGTGCCACAGGGCCTTCATGGTGTAATCGATGTTTATGAGGATCTGCCCCACTTTGGTGTCGCAGTAGGCCGGGGTCAGGCGGCACGCAGAGCTCTGATCAGGGTTGGGCTCCAGGCTGATGGACGGCACTTGGTTGAAGCAGTATATTCCCACTGTGAGCTCTCGGATTATCTGATGGACCACCCTGTAATCCATAGACACCCTGGAGTCACAGGGGGCCAGGATGATGGCGTTGGGGTGAAACACAGCTTGGATTTGTCTGATCATTCCAGGTGGAGGGTCTACAGACTGGAGGAAATCTTCTCCACCCAATAACCAGCTGCAGGAGGTGAGACTGAGCAGCTCCTGAACTTCTCTCCAATCGTATTTCTCAAAGAAGGCTTGTGCTGAGGAAAAGTTTAAGGACTCCATGCTCATGAGTGATTTCTCTTTAAAGTCTCAGATTATGATGATATTTTCGTCTTTTAAGTTCTCAATAAACGCTTCCAAAATACATCATATTTCAAGCATAAACACGTTGTTTAATTAACGCAGTAACACAGCTAGCGTGATTAGCGAACTGTATATATTATTTTTGACAAAGCCTGTCGGCATAGCAACAGGAGACGCCTGAGCCAGCGCGTTGTAGGGAAATCGACCACAAGGTGGCGCCCTTGCTCGTTTTTGAGCACAAAAACAGTTGCGTTTGGATCCCGTCGTGACGGTAGCGGAAGTGGAACTCGAACTTAGAAAACGTTCGACGGTGTTGTGATTGGAAGAGCTTATGGTTTATTTATAGAGTGTTTAGATTGTTGATGTTATAAGAAAGAGTCGATGATGAAAGCTGTTATTTTGGCTGCAGGTTATGGGACGAGGCTGCAGAGGGACATTGAGAAGGACCAGACTGGACACTTTCAGCATTTACAGGGTGTTGCTAAACCGCTACTTCCGGTCGGAGCATGCGCTCTCATCTCCCATTGGCTGAGAGCTCTCACTCTGTCTGCTTGTGTGGATCAAGTGTTTGTGGTGGTGAGTGTTCTCTAAGGTTTCCTTTCTCAACCAAGAAGCAGAAACCCCACTCTGAAACACATAAAACGTGTTTATATCGGAATATTTCTTACTTTCTTGGTGATTCTGGTTCTAATTTCTGGGTTGGAGCTGTATTTCCATTCAATTCCATTCAGGTTTATTTGTACAGCACTTTTAATGGTGAACATGGTCTCAGAGGAACTCTACAGAAATATATAAATTCTGGTTATAGATTTTAAATGTATGAATTTATCCCTAACGAGCAAGCCAGAGACGACGGTGGTGAGGAAAAATTCCCTGTGGAAGAAACCTTGAGAGGAACCAGAATCAGAAGGGAACCCGTCCTCATCTGGGTGACACCGGATAGTGCGATTATAAATCAATAAATAAATGCCTTCTATAAATGTGCTCATACTACATGGTCAAATTGTGTAACTGGGAAAATTCATTACAGTTTTCACGTTTTGTTGAACTTCTCCACTATTCACTGATGGAAACCTGAGTGTGAAAACTGTTCGTGGCAATCGCAATCTCAAAGCCATCTTCATGGTTTTTAAGTGCTTCAATCCTCAATAATCTCATGAGTGTCACAGAGGCTGTCATCCTAAATAGCGAGTGGTTTCCGAACGATGAGAACTCCAACCAGACGTAAGGTATCAGGATGGATCAGGCAGGTCCAGAGAGCAGAAGGAGTCAGGAGGGACCACTGATATCAGGAGTAGCATGTGTAGCTCGACAGAAAAGGAGAGAGATTATCAGGTATGCTAATGGTCATGTATTATAGCAATTCCTGTGCGAAATCAGCAACCGTGTCCCTCTCTGATGTCGCAGGAGGATATTGTTTTTGCCAGTTATGATGGAGTTTAATACGAGAAACATTTCAGACATACGTGATGGCTGACACTCAGGTTTCACTGTGCAGCTCCTAAAAACAAAAGAGCAAGAGATTTTCTTCTCACTCACTGTTTCCCCAATTTTATGTCCGTGCAAAAGCCGGACTCGGAATTGTCCCCAGAATACAGTGCAGCTGTAGGACGCAGAGACTGGGCTCAACTAGTTAGAGATCTACAAGATCTGATGAGGAGGCGAGAGTGCCGGACAGACAGTTTAGTGACAGCCAGATCAGATCAGATATTGCGTAATGTTTTAACATGGTAACCCTTTAGACCGTGACATTACCAGGGGTTAATTGTTTGGTCATATTTACGACACTACTTTAAGTTCCTGTACGATTAAAAGACATGGTTTATTATTTTTTTTCATTATTATTATTATTATTATATGCATAAGAAGCAGTCTACACTTTAATCATTGTGGACTATGATACTATGACCGATATATTGTTAATATTATTATTATTATTAAACCTTCTTTTAACATTGACTCTTCTTCTCCACAGACCAATGCTCTTTACCATGAGGCATTCCAGCTCTGGGCTCAAGAGTTCCCCGGTGTTCAAGTTCTTAACGATGGGACGAGAAATAACGAGGTACGGTCCAATCAAATCCAGGACTCCAAAACTATAGACTCCTGATCCAATGTGAAAAATCAGAGTCTAGACAGATTATTGGCCATCAAACTCTCAGCGTATTAATAGAACATTTCCATGTTTCATGATGGCACGTTATGGCCACTTTCCGAATTTATTTTTTGAATTTTTTGCGTGTTTGTGCAGGAGCGACTTGGGGCAGTTGCATGCCTTCAGCTGGCAGTGAATCACTTTGCAGTGCACGATGACGTCATTGTGATCGGAGGGTACGTTTTCCTGTACTTCCCCTACAAATTCTCCTGAACGTTCCTAAGATTTAAAAAAAAAATTTTTTTTAGATTTTTTATTTATAAAGGGTGGGGGAATCGCTACAGAGGATGAAGTGTTTAATGAAAGCAGTGAATTCCAGCAGTGATTTGTTGATGCAGTTTTTAAAAAAAAAAAAAAAAAAAAAAAAAAAAGAGAGAGAAATAATATATTTAAAAAAAAATGAAATGTTCATTGATACGCATGGGGGAAAAAACCCAAATGCTTAAAACTTAAAAACGATATACGTTGGGATTTTAGTGTTTCGGCAGTGTAAACACGCCTTTGTAGTCTGTTATCATTTTTAAAAAAAAACAAACAAACAAAAAAAAACATCCTGACTGCCACGATATGATTCCAGATCGAATTATTGCTGATTCGAGTGCTGTGTTTTTCTCCAGCGACACGCTGTTTAAAGAGGACTTCAGTCTCAGAACGTTCACAGAGCGCTTCGCTGAGTTGCAGAAGAAAAGCCAAGACGGCAACTTGGTTCTCTCGTACCAGTGCGAGGACGAGGGTGAGCATGATTTACCTCATGCTTAATCAGATCAGAGGAGCTTGAAGCCCAGTTGTAACCGTGCATGTAGACGTTATGTTTTGATATCTGGCTCTACTTCTTCATCACGAATTTAAATCGTTTCCGGTTGAGTGAACGGTTTTGGGGTTTATTTTAAAATTGCTCTTTCTTCTTTACGTAAAGCCATTCTTTTCACATTATGGACTTTCCGTGTTGTGTTTTCGGGGCACCGTGGACTGAATTCTTCGTGCAATTGAAAATCTCATTGGCCTAACTGCAAGCCCGTGCTATTGTGAACAGTACGATACTGGTACGAATGATCCGTCTTTTGCCGTTTGTTCTGGTCTGTTGGAGTTGGATCATCGTTCTTGTATCGTTTGTATGCTGGAAATCCTCAATCTGGCGTATCTCGTCTGCAGCTTGTGCAAAACGCAGTAACAGCAACCAAAAAGACGGATCGTAGTGTATTTCCCCAATTCCGGTATCTCTTCGCTGGCTTCCCGTCAAGTTTAGAATTGCTTTCATTGACCACCTTCGCCTTTACTCTCCTCCTAGAGCGTTGAGATCACTCAATCAACTTCTTCTATCCGTCCCCCGCTGTCGTACTAAGACGTAGGCTGATCGAGCCTTTTCCGCGGTCGATCCCCTTTTCACGTGGAGGTCCGCTCCATCTTTAGCTCCATTTTGACACCTTCTCCTCATGTTATTCAGTGTGATGAATTTTCATGTTTTGTACAGCACTTTGGTTCAACTGCGGTCACCTTTAAATGTGCTTTATAAATAAATTTGACTTGGCTACGTGACACGCTCGCATTTGCAGAAACGTCAAAGTACGGCATCCTGGAGGTGGATTCAGACTTTCGAGTGCAGCGTATGAAGGAGAAGCCTCTCCCGACCGAGACACACTCACGCAGCGCCGTACGTACACACCACACCACGTGTGATATCGGTCACGTCTCTACAGCTCTGAGAAAACACACCGAGGGCTTTTATTCTGCCGTGTTTTCTTTCAGTGTCCCTGTTTTTACTCGTTTTCAAGAACAACGCTCCCTCTGCTGGACGTCTTCCTGAAGGAGAAGGAGGTACTGGAGTTTTCTCAGTTCAGATGTAGAAACGTTAACGCTGCCGATTTATTCATTAAACATCTGATCACTGAAGAGGAAATGCACGCCACACTGCTTTTTTTTTGTTTTTGTTGTTAATATAAAAAAGGTTTGAGTTGTTTAAAGCTGTAAATTGAGATGTTTCTCACTGCAGGAAGAACAGGAGTTGGATCAGAACTGATTCCTAATGTTTTAATGGTCTTACAGAAAACATCACCGTAAATAAATAAATACACTGTCCTAATTGCACGCTTCAACCCTCTTCGTTATAGACCAGGCCACTTGAGGAGAGAGATGCACCGGGGAACTTCCTGTCATGGCTTCTCTCAAGGTGATTCACGTCAATTATGAATCATTTTATTTGACTTAAAACGCTGTATATGTTTTGTATAACGTCATGTCTTGCATGTTTTCTTGTTTTGTTTTGTTTCAGGAGGCCGGTGTATGTCCATGAGATATCCGGACGGTTCGATGTTGGAAACCTCGCCTCTTATACAGATTGCGACAGATACTTCAGAGAACAGCTTCAAAATCCAGAGCTTTATTTAATATAGTACTGAAACACAGATTCTTCAGTTGCACACAGGACTCATGCTCTAATTTGCGATCAGTCTCGTGCATTTTTCCGACGCCTTTTCGTGGCTGTTCTCCAGCTTGGCTATCCGAGAACCGAACTGCATGGCTCTCTTGGGCAGTACGGCAGAAGGTCCGAGTCCGAGCTCTACGGCCGCCAGCCTCAGGAGGAGCTTTTCTCCGAGTCCCCGGGGCCGAGACAGATCTGCTTTCTCCCAAACCGGCAGCGTGTTCAGGAAGCTCACCACGTCCTCGTCCAAGTACGGAAATCTGAGCACAGGAATGAGTTTGTGAACACCTTTACCATGATTTCTGTTATTTAAAGTCACTTTGAACTAAAAAAAAACAATAATAAACAATAACTATGAATTCTGATTATAGCGTTTCTGTGTCTCATTTGTTACTAAATGGCAAACCTGTTAAGACGTTCTTTTGAAGCCCCTCCGCGACGATGTGGTTAAGGACGTTACACGTCCGTTCAAAGTTCTCGGGTAGATCGGAGTTGAAAACTTACCGGGCCTCTTTACCGTGATCCGCGATGATCCGATCGTCTCGTCCGAGATTCCTGGAGGATATTCTGCCCAGCTCCATATCCAGCTCCTTGACCAGTCCCTGTAGACCTGAGGTTTTAAACCGCACTCGGTGTCTGGAGTAACCGGCTAGCTGCTCGTCTGCCCCGATGCCCGTCAGAACAACCTGCCAATGGACAACAGGTCAAATCATCCGCAGAACTAAATAAAGTGCCCCGTTCTTCGTTCGCCGATTACGGGGTTACCCGGATCGGACCGTTAGCGATTTGACGTGATCCCGCACGTTACGTTCTTCTACGAGGTTGTTCGAGTTGAAAACGTTTCGCCTTACGTAGTGCCAGTCACAAATCGCTGTCATGAAGCACCGATAAAGAAACAAAATATACCCACTTCAACATGTTTGATTAGTCGTCCCTGCAGGATTTCGCGAATCGAGGAAACGCCGCGATATTCGGAGAAGCTTGCAAGTTTTCTAAATTTTTCCGCAGGTTTGGTCCAAGACACGTTGTGACATCATGACGACGTGCGTTTGGTCGGCCAAAGCCCTCTTCGATTCGCGCGTGTCGAACATGAGTCTCGAGACTAAAAGGTCTCGTTTACCGACAAACATCACTGCGAAAGAGCGTGCAGAACAATTTCGTGCGACTGTGGTTTCGCCAATTCGAGTAGTTTTCCACAAAAAAAAAAAACATAAGTCACAAAAAAAATCAGCAAAATCCTGTACGGACCGATTTATAAACTAATCATACAAAGGTTTTGTAACGTTAGTTGCTGATCCGGACCCTCGTAGCTGAGCCGTCGCGAATGTTAGTAGAATACTCCTGTAGAACCAACAAATTAATAATGCCTATGTTATTTACTTCCCATTCCGTATTACACTCCCACATATTTCATAAATCTGGTGTACATGGTGTACATCATCTCATCTTATATTTGTTAAGTGACCTACAAAGAACGTGCCCAACACTAACGCTGGTGGAAAGTTTCCTACCTTTGCCGTCGAGCTGTGCCGCCTCTCTCGCGTTCCCTCCGATACGAATCCGGTTCCTCTGGCTGCAAACCACACGGCGCATCCGATACTGTCGTCCAGAACGGTGTCTAATGGATGCACCAGGTGGCAGATGTTCTTCCCTCGCATTTCCCGAAGCTCCTCTTGAGTAACGTTGATCTCGACAAAGTTCCATTTCCGCGAAGGACTGAGCGCTGTAAGTTCCCGTAAACCGTCCCGACCGGTTATTCTGTCCGGAACGTCGAACTTCGGTTGAATCGCGTGCTCTTTTTGATCGTGGCGTCCTTTCTTCCCTGACCCCTGCTTCGTCTTCGATTCCTGGAGTTTAAAAGCCACGTTGAGGAGGTCGATGGGTCGGTCCGGAGGTACGTAGCGATCGGCAAGAACAGCCAGGATCATGGAATCGATTCCTCCGGAAAAAAGTATGGCGACCTGCGCTTGATCGGGGTTCGACGTGTGGGGAAGGTGCTGCACCCTCCTGCGTACAGCCTCGCCGAGGACGTCTACAAGACGGCGAGCCATTTCTCGCTTCCCAGTGCTTTTTAGAAGCTCCCTAAGATCATCCAGTGATGTTCGACCGGAATTACAAGAGTTTGGCTCCGCGTCCATCACGTTCATGTTCATCGGCGGAACCGGGGACGACAGGACCAGTCCAGAATCGTTTATGACGAAGGAGACGGAACTGGGAAGACCTTCCCAGGTGAAGTGAGAATCAAGATGACCCCATGAATAAACCTCAACTTTCAGACTTCCCCGCTGTGACCAGCTCTTCAAGTCCAGTCTGTAAACACCAACCGCTGGTACTTCTAAACAGTTTGAGGTACCGAGATCGGGCGAGCGACGAGACACAGACGTCAGCGTGAAGGAACTCTCATCCGACCCCCAGCTCCAAAGCAAGCTTCTTCTCCCAAAGAAATCCCTCCCAAACCAGATGCAATGTTCCTCTTTCTGGTAATAGATAATTGCCCACGGACCCTTCACCTGACTCAGGACGGACGACACGTCCGACGGACTTCTGCATGATGACAACTGATCGAGAATAACTTTGGTATCGTTTTCCTCAGGTTCCACCGTCAACCCGCCGAACACCTCCCCGTTCCAGAGGAGGAGGTTCCCGTCGTCGTCTTGCAGAGGCTGTGGAGTCAGACTTCCTCTCATGTGGAGGACGTGAGCAGAGAAAAGACAACTGTAGTCTGGATCCGAGGAACTTTTCGTGACGTCCTGGCTGCGATCGGGTCCCCGATGACGCAGCCTTTCGTAGACATGATCGTGAAGCACACACTGAGACGAGGTCAAACTCACCACACAGCAGATCCCACACATTTCACACACACACACACACACACACTCACACACACCCAGACTCTACATGTCCTGGTATTCTTTCTTCATTTTGTCCAGATCCTCTGTACAGAAAGAAAAATTTTATTCAGCTAAGCTCAACAAACGGCGTGATATGAGAACAGGATGAGGGGGAAGTCTCACTCTTGCAGGTGCTCAGCATCTCTCCTTTATCGGCGAGGAAGAAGATGTTGCTATTCGGCTGCTGGACGAACACTTTCTGTCGGAGAGAAAGGAGAAAATAAACTTTAACACTTAAAGTCTAAGACCACATAATGAGAACTTATTTTTGGGAGACAGGAGCGTACGCTATCACGACCAGACTCCCTGCCCAGGAATAAACCCTTACTCAACCCTATTCGCTAATTACTTCACTTAGAGTGTAATTAGTTGCCCTAACAGGCTGAAAACACCCATAATGCACCCTGGTGTTTGTAGGTATCATGATATATGACACTATTTCAGACACACAGTCCATGACGGATCATATTCACGATTAGTTAATCGCCCTTTGTACTTTTTCCCCTCTATTTTGAGTGGAAACTCGTATAACTTTAATTTAATTTGCCTGTAATTTAGAAAATGTAATCTACATCGTGTGCCAGATTTACATAAATCCCTGACTTCAATTTCAATCTGAGATAAGAGCAATGGGGTTAAAGTAAATCTTAGATTGCTGTCGACCTAAAAAACAAAACAAAACAACAACAACAACAACAACAAAAAAAGGATGAAGTTTCAGTGTAGATGTAACTTCTAAACCGGGTTTAACATGTGGTGTAAATTTATACACTTTGCATAAACTTTATTTTAATCCAGATTAAATCTTAATCCCTGAGGAGAGTGTGGGGAAGAATAAAAAAAAAATCAACCCTTACCCTGTTTTTCTTCAGATTTGACAGCTCATCAATCACAACCTTCTGTTCCTTGATCTATAAAAATCACGGAAGTGTAAACATGTGTTAATAGTCTAACTAATAAACAGGAAATTTAGCAATGTTTTTCATCATTTATATTCCACTAACCTGCTTATTTAGCTCTTCTTTGGTAGCGCGCTCTTCGTGAACAAGATTAGTAGACATTTTTTTATGTAAATAGAAGAAATGAAATGCTTAGGAAAGCATCGCCGAAAATGTACAAGCGGAAGTCTTAACAACCGGCGTTAGTATCGTGTTTTTTAAAACCCCTAACCGTATTCCGGCAAATCCCTCCTCCTGCTCTACGATTGGCCAAGCACGAAGCCGCTGATTGGATATTGAACATGTTACCCGTGTTCTGATTGGTACGTTTCCGTTTTCTATATTTGTCCAGTAGAGTGGCACAGGGATGACGTCATTTTGTACCGGAACCCGGAAGTTAGCATCAGACTAGTTCCTTCGACAAAAACCCAGTAAGATTTTGGATTATCGCAAGTTTACAGATACTAACACGTTTTGTCCATCAAGATAATGTTCACAAATTAACACAACTTTTATAAAGTTTGAAACCTAAATACAATCCCCAGAAATAAGGATCTAACCGTATGCTATGAACGAACTACACCACGGTCGCTCGACTTCAACGTCACCGTCACGAAGCTTCCGAGAACGTTTCCAAACTTGATTTAAAAACATTTTCCATAATACGGATTTACTCTCTGGATGAATCTTCATCCACATTTTGGATTGTGGTATTGTGAACTAGTTTATCTACAATTTTTCCCCGACAACGACTGTAGTCCCATTTAGCAACATGTTAGCAACCACCTTTTTCAGTGCAAGTAAAAGCTTTTTATTTATTTATTTATTTATTTAAATCACGGGTTATGACTGGTGTATTTTATGTCATAGAATTATACGTGTAAATATTTTGAGCTTGTGTTCACTACAGACCTTATTTCAGGCTTTTACCCAAAAGCCCATTAAAAAAAACCCTGACTTCCGGACTGTGGAACCGGAAGAGCTAAAATGCAAAATCGTTTCCGGGTTTTTGCGTACAAAATTACGTCATCCCTGCGCCACCCTATGTAGAAAGAATTTTTCATTATAACATGCTAATAACTATGCTAAACTCCGCGCATTTTTTTGCTATAACATTAATATATCAAAGTAAATTATACACTATTAGAGCACAAAAGTCTCTACATTTTAACTGTTAGATTGTTAGTATCGTACTAGAGTTCTTTAAAACACTTAGATGCAACACAAATTTCGACTCAAATGAATCAAGTGATTTATTAAGAAGAATCGGTTCGATTCGAGTTCATGAGTTGTGATTCAGTATTGACGTTTCTTTCTAATCGACGCTAAGTTTAATTAACTTTAGTAGTCCTGAGACTTTTTTTAAATGATTTACCTACACGTCTGAGGGACAGTCTTAATATTCTTGATGGTCCTCACTGATTTACACTGAAATTGTATGTTGTCTGAAAAAAACCCAAAACATTTTATTATATGCACAAGCTAGCTAAATTGCTAGCTAGCTAGTCATAGGTGTCCATATTTTCCAGTTGCCAAGTAACAGTGTTCTAGCTAGATGAGTCAACCTTAACACTAGGTGATACCTTATTCTTCTGTGGTGTTATTTATTTATTTATTTAGTTAGAAGAATACTCTTGCCACTCACATATGTAATATTGGATCATTTCCCTCAATAAATAAACGACCAAGTGTAATATTTTTGTCTCCTTTGTTTAATTGGGTTCTCTTTATCTATTTTTAAGACTTGTGTGAAAGTCTGATGATTTTCTGATATATTTATGCAGTAATAGAGAAAATTCTAAAGCGTTTACAATCTTTCAAGCACCACTGTATAGTAATGCACTCATTCTAATTAATTATTGCTTCTATCATACACAGGAACTTGTACAGTGGATGCTCCACATGAGCTAAGGCTAATGATAAACAAATTAATAAATTGAAACCCTGTAATTTAGCAAAGAAAAGGTATGACTCATATGGTGTTCACCATATCAACTCATATGTTGATATGGTGTAGTTTTCTGTAAGTAGGTGGTTAGCGTTTATGGAAGGAGTCTCCAGTGTCAGCGCTTTGTAACAGACAGGTAAACAGAGGTAAAACTTTATTTTTTCTGACTTAAATCTTTAGGACATAGGAGTTTACACTATGTGGTTTCTCTGTAATATTACAAGCTGCATTTTTTTGTCTTGTCAACTTCAAGAGAGGGAAAAAAAAGGGAGACTGGTCAAGGAATGACTGTTTATAGCAGCTGTATTGTACATGAATTGTGAAAATTGCGAGTAAACTGTGAGAACAGCTTTAGCTGCCTAGCACATCGCCGCTGAGACTTTTATACAGAATGTAAGGACACTGCTTACGGAAATGAGACATCAAGAATGTCAATATTTTCATTAGAAACATGGTGAACACATGATCCCATTTCGAAGCAACTGTTGCATTAATATCACGTACAGTACATTAGTAAACTCTAGTTTAAGGTGTATAAGGAGTGATCTGTTTACAGCGGGCACTAGTGATCACTCTTGGTACTGCAGGGTTTTGGTTAACTACAATTCAACATTGATTTAACTTACTAAATCATACACGAGCTATCTTTTTCCTGTTGTGTGGTTATTGAAGTTGAATTGATTAATAAATGAATAACCAAATATATGAGGAAAATGTTGACATTCCTGATGTCTTTTTTCTGTATTTGTCCACTGTCATTCTGGCCTTACATTGTAAAGGCCAGAATGACAGTCATTACAGAGCCTCAGTCATTACAGTGTTGCCTAGCAACCACTGTCTCTCAATTTTAACCAGTGAAAAAAACGAGTTTCATATAATAGCTTGGATTTATAAGGGTTTAGTTGATTAAAGAGACCATTTTTTGAGATACTAAGCATTAACATTTTGATATTTGCAGCTTGAAATTTACATTACCGAAATATCGAGACAAAGTGGATTTTGAACAACGACCATTCAGACACATATTTAGAAACATATTATTCTGTGAACTCAAATACTTACACGATTTAGCTTTTATTCCCCAAACAAGAAAATTCTGGACGCATTATTATAGATGCCAGATTCTGTATTAGATATCATGTTTGGATTTAATTTAATCGCATATCATTAAAGTGACACACAATCAGTCGGTCATAAGATAAGCACTTAAATGCAAGTGCTGGATACGTATTTGTTCGCACAGATCCGGACCAGCATTGAGTTTTAATGCTAGTTCTTTCCCAATCCACTATTTTGCAATATTCTACATTCATAAGTAACTCACAATCATATACTGATTCACGGTGTTTGTCTGTGTGGTGCGCTCGATTTTGCTCGGGTTATACTGTGCGCTGTAGTCCTGTTGATCTCAGTGCTTCTTTAAAAGGCTTAGTGGTTGACCACATGGCCCGTGTTTGCTCAAGGGAACCTTCTAATGTCACAAACACACCGGTTTGTTTGGCCTCAGTCGTGGACAGAGTGGCACATGAAGTGTCGATTTCTCCGTTACACACCCGTGTAACGTCTCTGTGTCGTTGGATCTCGTCCACGTTCAAGAGGATGCTTCAGTTGAAAGAATGACTAAGCTTTTTTTAAAAAAAACAAAAAAAAAAAAAACAAGAAGAGCAGAATTGAAAGTATGAATACACATTGAAAAAAAAGGGAAGAAGACACGTTATACTAGATTGCTCATGTTTAAAATGAACAATCTAAGAGCAATCATATTCGTTCCATTAAATGAAAATAAAAGCAAGTCACATTTAATATCACATGATCAACCAAGACACCTAGACCTAAAGAAAAGCCGCTAAAACAAGGCCTCCTGTTGGAGAACAACAGCACGGTCATCCGCCTGACTAATTTGTTTTTTATTTTTCAGATTTCAGGTGTATTTTTAGTTTTGTGAGCACTGAATGTGGCCACCGTTTTTTTTTTTTTTTTTTTTTTTTAATCTAAAACCACAGCCAAAGGTGTCATTGTTTGTAAAGGAAAAACAACAAATATTCATGACCGCTAGAGACAACGAGACACACCAGCGCAGTCATTTCTCTTTGTTGGACAGTATTGCGAAAGGTAACTTCACTAAACCACTAACCACAGGATAAAACCTCCCTAATGTTTCACCCTCAGGCCACCTTATAACATCCTCACAGCAGCATATTATTTTGAATAAAACGCTGTCGGTATTTCGCTAATTGGAAAATTGCATTACTCTCCCTAATGGGGATGAAAATACTAAAAATATAATACAGCGTACCAGGTAATGCGGTGTGCTGTTATAGGAAAATAATCAATGACACAGAGTTATAGTTACCACTCTGAAGGTTATGGAATGAAATCTACGCCAAACGTATTGAGCGTAACTTTTCAAGAAACGAACAAAAATATGCAACAAGAAAAAAAAAAATGAAAAAAATCTGAATCTTTTGTTATCAAAAGATTAATAAACCATTCTCTGTTAACAGTTTACGCTTTCAAACTTTTCATTTACGCTCCGCAAGTTTAGGTTCGCCATTCCGGCGCAAATCTCTGGTGTGGGCGGGGCTTAACAGCGATTTACTCTCATTGGCCGTGAGATTTGGATCGACAGCTCCCTGACCTGAAACTAGATAGTGCAGTGGTGTGATTTTGGGAGAGCGTTCTGTTCTCTGTATAGTTATAATGTTTGTGCTTTGTAGTGGAACTTACTTACTTAGTGAGTCAGTATATTAGTTCGTAATTAATGTTCAAGTTTTGGGCAATCTTATTTCAACTGGACACTCGAGCTATCGATCCAAATCTCACTAGCCAATGAGAGTAAATCGCTGTTAAACCCCGCCCACACCAGAGGTTTGTGCCAGAATGGTGAACGTATACTTGCGGAGCGTAAACGAAAAGTTTGAAAGCGTAAATTAAAACTCTTGCAGCGAGTTCATAAACCACGATTGGCATAAAAGAAGCTTTTATTTGAAGACCACGTAAAATTTTTGCCCCCGAGTTCACGGTGTTCAGTTTCAGAGCATTTTTCTTTTTCCTCACTGTACATTTTTGTTCGTTTCTTGAAAAGTTACGCTAAATACTTTTGGCACAGATTTAATTCCATAGATGGTGCTAAACAGCACGTTTTATTAGTTCTTCTTATATAGCAGCGTTTTGACCATGAATACTATTTTTAATTTATTAATGAACCACACGTCGTTCATTTCATCTGTTTATATTCACATTTCGTTTTCACGACAGAAGTTTTTTCCTGTTCTCATTTACGTCACAGCAGCACACAACAGTCGTTCCCTCACCAGCCTCTCGTTATTCTCTCCCTCTTGTGATTAAGTTATTAAGACAAAAGAAAAAGCACGGCTTTTCACGTTACCAAGAAAAAGCTCAAAAAAAGGAGAAGCGGAAACTCCTCTGTCCTGAAGATGTTGGGAAGACTTTAAGTTACAGCTTTACCGCTGACTGTCACGAAGCACTGACGCTGGAGACTCTTTCCATTAAATGTTCAATAAACGTCTCCTTATAGACAACGCCACCATACCGACGATTACAGATGTGGGCGTACAAGTCCCCGTGAATGAGCTGTTACTATAGAAACAAATATAAACCTGTGATTTGCAGCTGCACTACTGTCACAGCCGTAGTTGTCGAATATTAATCGACACCTTCTGACCAATCAGATTTCAGGATTTGAGAACTCTGGATTAGAATAGGGAAGCGTTTGGATTTTCGTGGCCGTGCTTAGTCAGTGTATATGATTTTAAAGAAGTGAAGATACACCAAGTACAACTACAGCAATTCAGCTGGACAAATGAGGAAAAGAAACAGGGAAATATCACCGATAGGTACTGTTTCACATGGATCCGTTCGATGCATTTTATATTGAGCTATTGAAAAAGGCATGCTACAGGAACTTCAGGGATTTTTGCTGTTGTTGCTGCTAGTAAAAAAACATTCAGTGATCTAATGAGAGGAACGGGTCTGAGTCAAAATATGTAGAAATGGCTGTCTCGGATCCAACATTTCTGCCGTGGCTAGCCATGTGTGTGCCAGAGAACAGAAAAGTTGTTTTAAAGACCAAAGAGAAATGAAAAGATCTGTACGATACACTGATTTTCGTACATGAACGTGGAAGCCACGATGAGCAAACCGATCACGAGAGTCGAGTGGAAAGGCTTGTTAGTAAAACTAGGGGAAAAGACACTCTCTGTAAACACCCAGGAGGGAAAGTCGTGCCAGGATCCGAGTTATGAAGTTCCTAACAGATTGCGTGACTCGGTAATCTTATCCTCGGTGCACGGATAAGAGGTTGGGCTCGTATAGGAGTTTGAAATCCTGATGTTAAATCAGATCCTCAATAACTACTCTACAAACGTGCACATTTTCTGAAGAATGAATTCCATCTTTGAAACAGCAGCCAGAAGTCTGACAATGAGTTACAACTCATGCGTGTGTCTTCTAAATGTGAATGCTGTCATTGTTTTGGAGCACACTAGCTTAAAGATAACCTTAAGACTGAGATATTCGTACTAAAAGCCACAAAAACTGTAACCTGGTACCTTTAATATGGATACTTTTTTTTCTTCACATTTTTACATCAGTTTAATACTGACTCTCAACTTCCACTTTAAAAAAAAAAATAAAGTTGTTACGATACTCCGTATGTTTACTTTAAGTAATTTTTTTTTATCTGTGCTTTTTCCATCCCTGTAGAAGTGTTATACACAATTCTAGGCTCTTCACTCAGCATCCATTCTCAAAACCACTGCCACTTTTAACCAACTTAATTATTACTTTTGCTTTATGTTCCTGTTTGTTTGTCTAAGGTGTTATTTTATCGCTTCATTGTTTTATATTTCTTATGCACTTTGGTCAATGCAAGTTGCTTTAATTGAACTGTCTGAATAAATCATACTTGTCCAAATAGACAGAAATGTGAGAGTACGCCGAGACGTAATTAAATTCTATTCTCTGTGGCTTTATGTGAAAACACAGAGGGATTTTATTCATTCTTTGAACTATGTCAGGATACAGGACTTTAAAGTACTGGCTTATGTCATTAGAATATAATGCACATTCCTGCGGTTGCCCAGGTCTGAGGTTGAGAAACAATGACCTCACTGAATATGGTATGGTGAGCAACGATGCATTTCTGAGTAATCACATCAAAACAAACAGAAACACGAGGCATGTTTGTTTTTATTTTTTTAATCACAGTATTTTGGTGTACAATTTCTGTTACCCTGTATTACTATAATACGGTGATCTCTAACCCTGTTCCAGGAGATCTGCTAAAGTTCTTTATGGAGGCAGGTAATCACGGCTATTATATATCTATCGCACTACTCTTTTTTTTTTTTTTTAAATAATAAAAGTACAATAAACCTCGTAACAACCTTTGAAAGAGTGGATAAACTGATTGTATAAAATTTACATTATACACAATGGTCATTAATAACACGTGATATGAACAGACTTATTCGTAAATCGTTCACAAGGATCTTTTAAGAAATGGGGTAAATTCAGGTTAGTCAGGAAAACAATTTTATCCTAGGTGTAAGGAGACTCGTATCGTTGAAGTATAACGGTCGAAGAGTGAATTTTATATAAGAAGTACACCTTCAAGTTTAAACCACTTATTTGTTTCAAAGTAAGCAGGGCCAAAGCAAATCCATAAATGAACACAAATACAAACTAGCTGTTGAGGTAGGACAAAAAGTAATGGCACCGGATCAAAGGAGGAAGCGTTAACGTGTGTCTGTAGTAGCCGGTGCGCTGTAGTGGCTGAGCTGCATTACTGGACGATTTAGTGCAGGCCGCATTTAGGAGGCGCTCTTTCACCGTTTAATCACCATTTTGTTGTTTTCAACCCTCTGTGAGCTCTGCCTTTCGCGGAGTTTTGTGAGCATGAACACGTCTAGCCTTTTATGCCTGATTGTCGTTTATCGACATACCCAAGATTACGAAGGAAATTTCGACTTTTTATGTTTTACGTTATGTTTTTGGGTCATCTGGCCGTCCGTCCGTTGACCTGCGAGTCCATTTGAGATTCTCTTTAGCGCGATATCTCAAGAACGAAAGGTTGAATGTTTGTCAGATTTCTATGCGATAGTCATCGTAGCCAGTAGATGAATGGATTCGATATCAGAAGCGATTCAAATAGGGTCAAGGTCACAGCAAGGTCAAATGTCTGAAAGAGTTTTTTTCTTCAATAGCTTCCTTCCTTTGTAATTTAAACGTACACATTTGCACCGAGAACGACTAGATTTCCTCAAAAAAAAACAAAAAAACCAGTAGTGACAAAATAATATTTTAAATAAATGCAGACATGCAAACGTTGTCCTTCATCACCACAGAGCTTTCAACACAATAGATTGTTTCCGTGCACAAGTCAGGTAATAGATATGTGTGTGTGTGTATATAAATACATGAATTAAGCACAACAGGAAATTTTAAGTCTGTAACGATAAAGAAACGGTGCCTATACTTTATATTAAAATAGTGTCCATAGTGTTTAGGCTGGAAAAATGACCTCTTTGTCCGTGATATTGATTTCTATTCATTTCGTGAAGGGTGCCAATAATTATGGCGTTCACAAAGCCTCTTTATGGCCCCAGACCTCTAATATGAACACCTACAAAGCGTTTAAAGTTTTCTTAAATCAAATTATTGTGCAAAAAAATAAGCATAATGCTAGGAAACAAGACAATGACAGAGCGCGTCCCCCGCCCCCCTTCTGACAAAGCATTCCTTGGTAAACAAAGCACACTGCAGAGCGCGCGATCTGATTGGCTGGTGTTTCGTCACGTGTGGAGCCCGTGAGCCATGCGCGTTCATAAAGCGCGTCGGCGGCGCGCATAAGAGTAAAAGGTTTTCGACGGGCTCCCGTGGTATATCGGGAATTCTTTAATTCGCCTTTTTTCAGGCAATAAAACCTCGAACAAGAGGTTTTATTTCTTTCCGACTTCAGCTACAGTGATAGCTAAGTTTGGAAAGAAGAGGAGAGGTAGACGTAGACGGGCTTTTTTGCAAGAGATTAAGGTTTTATGTTGTATGTTTTGCTGCGAATTGACAACCGCTACGAAGGAATATACATATATTTTTTATTTCTTTTATTGCACAAAAAAACTATAAAGTGAAGTCGAAATGAAAGGCTCAACATCTAAAAAGGGCTGTTGTGGTAAGTGCGTTTAGATAACATACAACCGACATAAAAGTCAATAACAAGTCTTTACGTATACTGGGCTTTCTCTTTCCTTTTTCATTTATTTAAATTAGTATATTTTTTCTTTCTTTCCAGATTCTACGCGTGACTTTTTCACATCTGCGAAGTTTCTTATCTATGTCGGACATGCTTTATCAACCTGGGTGAGTTTATTGTCATTTTAACGATAAATAACAATGTATGCGAATAAAACATTAATTATGCATGCATATAATATGCATATAATACATTAATTATGCATGCATATAATTATGCACATTAATTGTGCGTGTTTTACATTTGCAGATAGTTATCTTCTCTGTATATGTACACGCAAAAAGCATACATGCATGTTTATGAGTTATCATTTTATATTTATAAACAAAAAGAATGCATTATTTTTTTTTTTTAAATATTGATTTTATTTATAAAATATGGATACTCTTATAAAATGTCACCAAACTTTTTTTTTTTGCGTGTGTGTGTGTGTGTTGTTATAAAAGTATATCTGAGCTGTTAAGTTACTGTTATTGTGAGGAATACGTTTTTATTTTTATGCAGCCTGAGCAGGTCTCAGTATTAATTATATTTAAGAAATCATAGTGATTATTTTGTACTGTAATATTCCCTCATTGGCAATGTGCCAACAAATTAGTGGCACGTTTTATTATTAATATAGTATTAATTAATTAATTAGAAACGTGAGGATTTCCTGAAATGAAAGATGGGGAAAATGAAACAATTAGGCAAAAAAAAAAAATAATTAACGTAAATAAATTTGATAGTTATTCATAATGGAGATCTAGAAGTATTGGCACCTCATGATTTTATGTGTGTATACATTGCTGTTGTTTTGTCTTGTAGGGGGACCGCATGTGGAACTTTGCCGTGGCTGTGTTTCTGGTCGAGCTGTACGGAAACAGTTTGCTCCTGACCGCTGTGTACGGCCTGGTGATGGCGGGATCGGTGCTGCTGCTTGGGGCCATCATTGGGGACTGGGTGGACAAAAACCCTCGTCTCAAAGGTAAAAGTTCCTCTTGTTTACTGTTCTATTATGTGCATACACTTCAGCTCTGGAATAATAAGCAGCATATAATTTGTCCATAATATCTAATATCCAATCCTAAAGTAATTACAGACTTTAC
Source organism: Ictalurus punctatus (assembly GCF_001660625.3). Classification (NCBI taxonomy): domain Eukaryota; kingdom Metazoa; phylum Chordata; class Actinopteri; order Siluriformes; family Ictaluridae; genus Ictalurus; species Ictalurus punctatus. Next base: position 5,195,078 of record NC_030421.2, on the reverse strand, counting down.
AGTTTCAAGGTGTTGATTTGTGTTTGTTGTCAGTGGCCCAGACGTCTCTGCTCGTCCAGAACTGTTCAGTTATCGTGTGTGGTGTCATGCTGATGTTGGTGTTCCACTTTAAAGAATCACTCACACACCTCTATAACGGATGGCTGCTGGTGAGTGTTTGATTAATTCTGGTTTAAAGTGTTAGTAGGTGGTAGTAGGTTTAATACTGATTTTAAAAATATAGTAAGAGCTCCCTTTGGTTAAAATTCAAGGTTGGTATAGATTTTGGGGTTTTAGTATTTTTATTAGTATTTTTATTTAGCTACAGTTTCGGGTTTTAGTAGTTTTTTAGCTACAGTTTTCTGCGGTTTAGTAGTTTTTTTAGTTAATTTTCTAGGTTTTAGTAGTTTTTTAGTTAATTTTCTGGGTTTTAGTAGTTTTTAGTTAGTTTTCTGGGTTTCGGTAGGTTTTTTTAGCTACAGTTTTTGGGGTTTTAGTAGTTTTTTAGCTAGAAATTGTTACAGTTTTCAGTCTTAATTTATTAACTACAGTTGTCAGGGTTTTAGCAGTTTTTAGCAACAGTTTTGTACAGCTCTTAAAACAGTATAATAAAATTTTGGTGCATTTATGTAAATCTTTAGGTGAAACAAACCTCAGTAAATTGATGAATAACTTGTGTTGACTAACTTTGTTACTGATGGTTTATTAAACCTAAAGTTAATGATTTTTAATGTTAAAGCATCGCCAAAATTCGATGTTATGCTGTTAGTTGTATGGACTTAGGACTCTGTGTCTTTGTAATCTATAGTATTCTGTATTTTATATTTACCCTTTTGAGGATACAGTTAAATGCAAAGTTCAGAAACAAAAAAAGACCCGTTCCTTCCTTTTAATCTACACAGGAGTTAAAATGACTGCTTAAAGAAAGTCAATTTCTTGTAGACAAGTTTATAGGTTAAAGGGCAAGTAGCAGCTCGCTTTCACCTGGAAACGATAAAGGAACACAAGGGATTCTGGGTCACTGACACCTTATCTTTACATAAAGGAACTGCTAGTGTTATGTCCAGCCCTTTTTTATCCCCTTATATTCTTTGCTTGTTAATTAGTTATTCTTATAAAAGCATAACTGCGGTAACGGCAGTGATATGGTTGTGATGAATGTTCTGAGAGTTGAACGGGGTTAAAGCCGAGGTTGGGGAGGGACTCGTCACTGAGCTGTCAGCAGAAAACAGGTGCCTCGACGTGTGCAAACGAGGCGTGTTTTAGAGCTGGTATTGGCACACGTCCCTGTATTACACAGCAGTAACCTGACAACACAGCTAAAAAAAAACAGACTTGTTTCTGACTGTAAACCGGGCTGTGAAGGGTTAACATACCGCAGATAGCGCGTGTCCTTTTAGATAAATGAGCTTGCTGTTTTTCTGGTCTGCGCCTGAATGTAGGCATTTATCCACATTCTAACCTTAGTATTATTATTATTATTATTATTATTATTATTATTATTATTATTAATCATGATCTTTAGAGCAGACAAAGTCAAATTTCGACTTAAAATGTGTCTCACTGCCTGTGCAAGAATAGCGTATCTGGTCACGTGACAACCTCCCACATTGCTCAGCTTATTCATTTAGATATTCCTCACGTGTGCCGGGTGTTTTTGGGGTTTAACAATACAGTATCTGGCTCAGTGGTGGTCATGCTACATTGACGGATGGGGTAGAGATGTGCCAATACTTTGTACAGAGCAACAGCTGGACTCCAGTGTGTAACTGTACACCTACAAAGTGAGCTATATGTTAGCAGGACCTGTAAAATGGTAAACGAGTGTATATACACTGAAGTAAGAAACTCGAAATGTACAGTGTGTTGTTTTATTAGATGAGTTGGAACTTGTGTTGCTTTATCAAACTCCAGTGTGACGTGTTCTTCATAAATTTGGCAGTATCTAAAATAAATAAATAAATAAAAAAATAAATAAATAAATAAAAAATAATAATAATATTGAATGTGTGTTGGCTGCTGTCGATGTGCACAGATGTGTCACACTTTTGCCGTCGTCGTTGTTGTTGTTTTGCAGACATTTTGCTACATTATGGTTATCAGCATCGCTAACATTGCGAACCTGGCCAGCACTGCCATGTCCATCACCATTCAGAGGGACTGGGTGGTGGTGGTGGCTGGAGATGACCGCAGCAGCCTGGCAGGTCAGACATCAACACGTTTTCTCTACACATTCTCCGTCATCGATGCTACACAACACTCTTTTTAGTATTGTAGTGTCACTTGAGTGACACTGTGTGTTATAACTTTTCATTTATTGAAGAAGGGGACGCGAGATACGTTTGTAGTTACGTTTAATGTTGTGGAACGTCCGCAGAATGTTAGTTCCTGTTCTTACTTGCGTTATAACAGCTCCCAGCGTCCCATATTTTTCTTGAAAAATGGACTTTAAACGCTTAATAAACCCAGAAAGTAATCTGATCACCATCATATGCAACCGTCAAACTGCTTATAGCTTTGTAAAATCTCAGGGTAATTACATCTCCGAGTTCACCTGCGGCATGTTAATTACTTTCTTTGAGCGTCATAAACCTGCTGATCCGCTGGAATTTACGGCTGCATTTTAACAGGGTCACGCAGACAGCACGTTAAACAGGAAACGCCGAATTTGGAATCGTAATCGGAAATTTAATTCACCAGAGGAAATAAGGGTTATAAGAAGTTATATAATAACTTATCATTGGAGTTTATTTTTCCTGATACAGCATGACACGGTGTTTTATTTCAAATGACTGACACGAACCTGATCTTTTTGTCGAGTTTAAATTTGATAAAATAACTCTTAACCGAAAGTTTAGACTCCATTTTCTTCGCTTGCTTCTTTAAGCAACGAGTGAGAAATAATATTTTTTTGTTTCACTTCCTGTTCTAGACATGAACGCCACGGTGAGAATCATTGACCAGCTGACCAACATCCTGGCCCCGATGCTGGTGGGACAGATCATGGCGTTCGGTTCCCATTTCATGGGCTGTGGTTTCATCTCGGGCTGGAACCTCTGCTCCATGTGTCTGGAGTACTTCATCTTGTGGAAGGTGTACCAGAAAACGCCAGCGCTGACCATCAAGGCAGGACAGAAAGACTTCGGCAACCAAGAGATGAAGCAGCTGAACGTTCAAAGAGGTGAGAATTTTATAGGAGAGGCACAGTTTCACGAAAGACGTTTTTTTTTTCCAACCATTTTATCATTTCATACACTTTCTCTTGTGACTTTCTCTCAGAACTGGAGAACAGCGAAGGCCTGGCTGAAGGTTCACAGCTGATGAACGAGAGTGCTGCGGGGAAGTCGGATACAGAGGAGAAGAAGAGCTGCTGTTATCAGATGTCTGAACCCCTGCGCACTTTCCGTGACGGCTGGGTCGCCTACTACAACCAGTCCATCTTCTTCGCCGGCATGTCGCTAGCCTTCCTGTACATGACCGTCCTGGGCTTCGACTGCATCACCACAGGTTACGCCTACACGCAGGGCCTGAACGGCTCCATCCTCAGCATGCTCATGGGAGCCTCGGCCGTGTCGGGTATCTGTGGCACCGTGGCCTTCACGTGGGTGCGCAAGAAGTGCGGCCTCATCCGCACCGGTTTCCTCGCCGGCGTGGCTCAGCTGTCCTGCCTCTTGCTCTGTGTCGTGTCCGTCTTCGTTCCCGGAAGCCCCTTCGACCTGAGCGTCTCTCCCTTCCAGAGCATGATAAGCCATCTTCTGGGGGACAACGTGCCGCTGCCCGAGGCACCCACCATGGCCAGCAGGATCACCGAAGCCCAGGCGGTGCTCAACATCTCCACCATGCAGGCCGAGGAAGTCCCGTATGTCGAGTCCTATCTGTCAGTCAGTCTTCTCTTCGCTGGAGTTATTGCTGCTAGAGTGGGTACGTAGACGTGCTTCATTTAAATCAAATACACGAGCTGACTTTTTTTTTCCCCCTCAAACACTAGTGTGAAAGGTTGGATAAGATGAAGATGAATTATACCAAGCCTGGATGTTCAGTTCATTAAAATATTTATTCCGGTCGGAAGAAGGAGAGAAAAACTTGTTTGAATTCTCTTTTCTGTTGTTGCTATTTTCATTTAAGGACAGAACACATTAGTTAACATCACTAAGGATGTAAACATGTGATTTGAGCTCATTTAGATAAAAATGAGATAAAAACATTAAAGAACACTGTTACATTAACCGCACTAGAAGTATGCTCTATTAAAAAGCAGAATGCGTGTGCTTTGAAAACCTTTAATAACTTTTTTCCCCTTTAAAAAGGCGTTTTCTCCTAAAAACAAACAACGCAGCTCGTCATGTCTGAACCCCTGCAAAAAAAAAACGTAAACTCCCCTGAAAGGCTACAGCTTCACCTCTGACTGTTACAAAGCGCTGACGCCGGAGACTCCTTCCATAAACGATAAATAAGCGTCCCCTCCTCACTTTAAGAAAACGTCTCTCCATCAACACTTTTGTGCAGCATCCGTTGTACATATCCCTGTGAGTGAGCCGTTACTATAGAAACGATAACGTGTGGCATTAATATCAGATCCAAAGAATCTACATGCGTAGTCGAGGTGTTTTACTGGATCACTGGGTTAACGGAAAAAGAGAAACAGTAGTCAGCTGTCGGTGTGACACAAGAGCTGTAAAGTCAACCTTTGAGGCCAATCATCATTCGTGTTCATGTGACAGCCATCAGCTGACTCGTTATTTCCTCCGCTCTCTTTCTCAGGTCTTTGGTCTTTCGACTTGACCGTGACCCAGCTCATCCAGGAGAACGTTGCCGAGGTGGAGCGAGGGATCGTCAACGGCGTCCAGAACTCCATGAACTACCTCTTGGACCTGCTGCACTTCATCATGGTCATCCTGGCGCCCAACCCCGAAGCTTTCGGTCTGCTTGTCATCATCTCCGTCTCCTTCGTCGCCATGGGTCACATGATGTACTTCAGGTTCGCCTTCAGGAGCCTCGGGACTCGGCTGTTCCTTTGCTGTTCGCCCGAGCAGAAAACGGACGCCGACTCTCCCTCACTTCCGTCCGTGTAAGCCGTTTAGAGGGACGCTTATCCCTGC
>NC_030421.2:5085000-5185000 GCF_001660625.3 Ictalurus punctatus | reverse complement strand
AGGGTTTATTAAAAGGTTATTGACGTTTATTGACGTAAGTATGAAATTGAAATTCTGCTCTTTTGACCATGAATCTTTGTTTCAAGAAACCTTAGGGCAATGATGAACCTTCCTTTTATAATCTGCAATAAAATGGTGACAAGTATCCTCAGTGGGGACAGAAAACTGTTCAAATTCAAATGATTCGCTTTCTTTAAATTGAACACAGAGCCACAGAATGTAAACTCAAACAAGGTTAAATGGACTGTGATGGAAATTCTGGCTATTTTTTGGCTCACAAAGGCTCATAATGGCTCATACCCGTTTTGTCCAAAATTCAACAACGTTGAGATATTTTGTCCTGTGAGAACAGGACAAAATGATAACACAGTCACATGTTATTTATTAATTTTTTAATTAACGAATGCAAATGAATCAAATGTCACTAGGACCCTTGCCAGATAAAGCCCTTATTAAAGATGAATGCAATCATACTAATCAACAGCTCAGCTGTTGGAGAGGTTTCCATGGAAATATTTGGATAAATCAGACTGCAAGCGTCATGGCGTTACCTACAACAGCAGCAAATAATAACAATGAGGGGGAAAAAAGTCCATATTATGTGAAGTGGCTGAAAAACACATTTGACACGTCTCTAATGATAATTCAGCAACCTAAATTCCAAGTCTACTGTACTCATACAAAGTTCACAGCTGGAACTGGTTCAAGATGAACTCCATGAATCCCTGAAGGGGCAAAAACATGAGAAGTGCCACACAGCAGTGACTCTGCCTCGGTTTATGTAATGTGATGTTCGAGTCCCAGCTGTGTCTCGTAACTAAAACGTCCTAGCCTTTAAAAAAAATTCACAAATTACAGCCGAGCACTACACGACAACAGTTCCAGATGTTTCATCTGTAACAACATGGCGGCAACAAATGCACGCTTCCTCATGCTCCTATAACGCCAGTACTTCTCTTAGGGGAAAGTCACTAATTTGCATATTCTTTGTTGTATACTTTGCATATTCGCTAAATCACCGTCTAAACACGACAAAAAAAAGGAAATTTTTCTGAAGACAAAATTTTCAGAATCAGAGTAGATTCTAATATTTCTTATAAAAGAAGTCATATTTGGTCTACTAACTACTTGTGTACAGTATTTACAAAATAGTACAATTTCTAGAAAGAGCACAGATTTAGACTGGAACTATACACGAAGGAAATGGTTATGTGGTGGAATAACTAGCTTGTAAAACAAAGAACAAAGTAGTGTGTAGGTGGGACAAACCGTGATTGGTTGTTGGGAACAATGGTGATTAGTGAGTGATCAATAAGGTGAAGAAGTTGGTTTTTTTTAGGTTATTGGTGCGTTTTTAGAACGAGTCACTCTTTGAGGTCATCGAAGTGTCAGTGAACGAACAGGCAGGTTTGGATGAACATTGAGAGCTCGCTGGCCTATACGAGCGGTTCTTGTTTGTAAATGTTTGTAGCATAATTTTTCGCAATATGATTTAGTCAGAAGTGTACTGTATGCATAATGTGTATTGAGAGGGTCAGATATCAGGGAAAACCGAAATGAATCAATGCTGATTTAACAAAAATGTAGGTTTTGAACACCAAACGTTAAGACATTGTTAGATCGAATATGCCACCAAGGCTGGCTGCCTCGGTTGGGTGCTCTGTTTGTCTTTTTTACTGCCACGCTGATTCACTCAATTACACCAGAGACAAAGATTCTGTTTACATTCCACCACAAATCTGTATGAGTGGCTCTTTGTCTTCTTAAGAACTGCCCAAGTGTATGGAGTAGAAGTATCCAGCCTCTCACCTCATCATCTTGGGGGACTTTAACCGAGCAAATCGCAACAATTACAGGCAATATATAGTATATAAATATGCCCCCCCCCAGGTCTAGGTCACTCTGACTACTATCTAGTGGACTGTCCTGTTCCCACCTGTAAGCAGAAATCTGCTAAGCCTGTAGTCACAGAGATGGACTATGAAGTATAAGTTGGAATTACAGGAGAGCTTCACCTGCATGGACTGGATTGTGTTTGAAACTGTAGCTGATGTAGAGGAGCTCACTCTCTCTGTGAGAACATACATCAGCTTTTACAAGAACATGCTTGTAAATGTGAGATATGAGAATGTGAAGAAAATTCAACAATGACAAACCAAACCATGGTTCACCGCAAAACTTACATAAGGCAGGAAAAGGAAGAGAGCTGCAGAAGGGAATACAGGATCTGCTACAACACTGGCAAAGGAAATCAGAGTAGCCAAAAGCACTTCCTTCCTTCCTCTTTATAGAAGGAAGGAAGGTTCCAGGATCCAATAAGGTTTCGCCCTCCTGTCTGTAAGGCAAGAGCAGATCACACAACCAACCATCTCAATACCCCCCCCACCCAAAAAACAACAACAACAACAAAAAAAAAACCCAGCAACAAAGTAAAGAATGAAAACCGAATTGAATGAATTGCTCTGATGTCTGTGAGGGAAGCATGGGTGAAGCTGGGTGAAATCACATCCAGCACTCTCAGCACTGGCACTCCCAATGGCGTGTGCTCTTCCCCATCTACACCAATGTCTGCACCTCTGCCGACTCCTCCGTCAAGATCCTGAAATTTGCAGACTACATGACTGTCATCGGCCTCATCCACGACGACAAGTCTGCATACAGACAGGCTGTTAGCCGGCTTATGCTGTGGTGCAGTCGCAATGACCTTGAGTGGAACCCCCTTCAAATGGTGGACTTCAGGAAGAACCCACCATCACGATCCTCCTTCACCATTCTCAACGACACTGTGACGGTCACGGAATCCTGAAGTTTTCTCAGAATCACCATCTGCCAGGAAGTGGGAGACCAATGTAGTTTCCATCGTAAAGGCGGTGCAACAAATGACGTACATCTCGCACCAGCTGAGGAATTGCTGTGCCAACTCTCCAGAGCTGTATTTGAGTCTATCCTCTACACATCCACCACGGTCTGGTTGTAATTTCCATCGTAAAGTACCATTGGTTCTTTAGTTAGTTCAGACTAACAAAGATAATCAAGACAGCCAAGAGGATCATCTGCAGCAACCCGGCCTCCCTCCAGAACCTTCACTTGTCCAGAATATTCACAGAGGAACCTTTCTACCCTGGACACAGCCTGCTCAAGCTTGTCCTCTCTGGCATGCGCTAAAACATCCGGACACAAGAACAGAATTTTCCACTAGCTGTCAACGCTTCGAAACACTCACCTTAATCAAGGGCCTTAATGTTCTCTTCAGTCTCACTTACCCTGTGCTGTGCAACATTTGATCTCTATGTAATACTTGAACTTTTTAGCAATACTAATAGCATTTACCTTGCGGAATCTGCAAAATGTTAATAATCGAAAAAATATACATTTAATAATTGACACCGATCACCCTGTTCAAAAGTTTACACCCCACTATATCATGTTCTCTTCTTGAGCATCAGTGAACGTTTGCAACGTTTGTAATAATCGTGTCCCTCGGTCGTCCTCGGTGTGACGATACGCATCTCGACATCATATAGACTCTGTTGGAAAGGGGTCAATTATGCAGAAGATGCTGGAAAAGCAGAGAATGTGCAGGACCTGGAGGATTTTTTTTTTTTTGAAGAACAGTGGATGGTTAAACTGCTCCGGACAAACAAGGGACAGTAAACTTTTGAACTGGTTCATTTGTATCTTGAGGACTATATGTAAACATGTGTTATGTGAAATAGCTTATTCAGGGCAGTACTAAATAAACAATGCATTTATCATCCCTCTTTTAAAAAAAAACAAAACAGGACAGTGGTGCCTCAATGGTTGAGGCTCTGGGTTACTGATCAGAAGGTCGGGGGTTCAAGCCCCAGCACCACCAAGCTGCCACTATTGGGCCCTTGAGCAAGGCCCTTAACCCAGAGAGAGCAGATAGCTCCAGGGGTGCCGTATCATGATGATGTGACCCCAAATTCCTAACAAGCTGGGATATGCTGTAATGTTTATGTGATAAATAAAGGCTTCTTCCTCTTCATAACCGATTCTGAACAGTTTAAATGGATTCTATGTAACACAATGTTATTTTGTTAACCAACTGGTAGAGTAAGATTTCATGGAAAAAAATAAATCACACACATTTAAGGAAAAGAACTTCAATCAACAGTTATAACAGTGCAAGCTTTTTGCCTGTTTATAAAAAAAACAACAACAACAAAAAAAACACAACACCTGGCAATGAGCCAAAACAGTCAATTCTTATCAGTGAACTGAGCCACATTATATGACTCACTGAAACGAGCCATAGTTCTAGCATAAAAAGTTGTGACCACCCAAGATTGAGCAGTGACTCAGCTATTTTTTCTTTCTCTTTTTTTTTTGTCCAAGACCTTGAACTCCACGAACTCGGCTGAGAAAGGGAAATTAGAAAACGTGAGCTTTTAAGGAACTGGAAGAGATTACGAAAGAACCAAATAAACATTTTTGGTACCAAAAAAAAAAAGGCTTTAAACATGGCTAATTTTGAAACACAATAGACAAGCTCAAATCTTCATTTTTCACAAACATGTTGGTGCAATTGACATAATCCAGACCACATTTCATACAATGTACTCCTTTGTTCCTTTATATTTTTACGGTAAAATCTAACTGGATAAAACTGGCTCCAGAACATCCGATAAAACAGCCGCAGATTTCACCCAGCTAAACCCACATTTATGATCATGAGTTCATGGTAAACACATTTCTCTCATATGTTTTCTCGCCATTATTTGTAGATGAGGTTCGTGCCATTCGGATTTGAATTTTAACCCGATTTTTATGCTTCATTTTAAAATCGTGCATCAGACTTTTTGGACTGCTGAACAGCAAGAGTAAGTAAAGTCAATTTAAAAATAATCACATGCACAAAATTCTAATTTGATGATTGGCTGAAGCGTCACCGACCGAGTTTAAACCGCGTTGCAGCAGCAAATTTTGTACATCTGATGAGTTTTAAAAAGGGATTTCATGCTGAATTCAGGATTTATTTTATTTTACGCGGTGAACATGTGAAACCGAGCTCTGGATTGAACCCTGGAGATGTGAGACGGCATTGTCACCTGCTGTCACTCGAAATTCACACTAGAGCCATAATCTCAAAATAAAACACATTTACGAAATTCAAAATCAATGGCACAAATATTATATTATATATATATATATATATATATATATATATATATATATATATATATATATATATATATATATACCATATAAGATCCAACATTAGAGCCACAGTGCTGAGGTGTGTGTGTTCTGGTTGGTGTTCAATTACGAGTTGAAATAACTCGAAATCCAGCTGAAGTCCGTTTTCCTCACACTCCTCAGTTCCCTTTCCTCCTCTTTGGAGAGCTGCAGTGTCGGCTCCAGTGCGGAGCCCACAGTTCGAACTTCCTGTTGACGATCGCTCGTTTCCATTTCCTCTTCTGAATCGTCTTCCTCTTTCTCGCTTTCTTCTTCCTGTTCGAGTGTTTCCTTCTCCTCTCTGTGCAAAAACATTAAGGCGTGAAAATGGCATCAACGATGATACAAAACACATGAATCCTAAAGACATGTGACGCTCTTAATATGGACGAGATTATAACGTTTTCGTTAGTGACACGCAAACAACGTGCATGGCGTTGCCGTGACACCTCAAACAATCGCTTCTAATGACAGGTCTGTGTGCAGATGTCTTAAAAACATTAGGTCAGGAATTTCACCTGCCCTCACTCGGCAGTCATTCTTCCATGATGCTGAGGAAAGGAAGGGTGTCGTACCTGCTCCTGTTGGAGATGAGTAGAGATCTGACGAACATTGAGCACAGGACCGAGGCTGCAGGAAGCACGTGAGCTGGAGTGTGCAGCAACTACAGGTATCGAATCGACAAAGGACGAGCAGGTCAGGAGGAGCACGTACAAACATCGAATAATGTGAAACACACGCGTTTACAATGCAACACAAAACATGATGAGTGTACTGCTGACCTCTTTAACGGTGGCTGATCCCTGAGGAAGCTGCGCTCTGTCGGAGGTCTGACCGGAAGCCGAGTCCTTCTTCTCCTGCGCCGGGTTGTGTTTCCCCAGCAACAGGTAAAACGGTGTAACAGCCACACTATCAGCCACCAGCAGCTACGGGACACACGTTTACACAAATGAACTCGCACAGTTCTCGACTGATTATATTTCCATAAATTCAGTGAACCGGTCAAGACATCTCGGTACCTTGATGTGATTATAAACTTACCGTTTTAGTTCACTGTGAAAAATGACGCTTTTCTGTAATATATTCTATACTATCTACATATTTGAAACAAAAAAAAAAAAAACAACAACTATAAAACACTTAAATGTATCTTCTAGCTTCTGTATGCAGCAGTAAATGAGTACTAATAAATATTCAAATTCAATTTGAATACAGAGTCAAACATTCCAACAGTCAAATATTCAAAAGAATTTGAATACTGAATTGAATATTCGAATGAATTCAGATACCGAATCAGATACTCAAATGAATGCAAATACCGAATCAGATATTCAAACGAATTCAAATACCGAATCAGATATTCAAATGAATGAAAATACCGAATCAGATATTCAAATGAATGAAAATACCGAATCAGATATTCAAATGAATGAAAATACCGAATCAGGTATTCAAATGAATGAAAATACCGAATCAAATGAATTCAAATACTTAATCAAATGAATCTGAATATTAAATTGTTTAAGTAAACAAAATTTGACGACATTTATGCATCAATACAGAATTGCTCGCGAGTCTGATGAATCAAGCAGTTGTCGTCCCCCCACCAAATCCCTTGTAAATACAAGCTTAAAGCTTCAGATTTTTGTTTTAAATGGCATCAGTATGCTCCATGATGTCATATTTAGACAGACAACTTTGAAAATAGCAAGGAATGTTATCGTCATTCACAGTACTAGTCTATAATTTAGCCATGAAGACATTTAGATATTTGCGCAGGACAGATTTACATAACTTCTTGGCTACATTTGCATCGTAGCTGTGGTACAAAACCGGTCCCAAGTATTCCTGTAAACACAGCAATAATGAGATACCGAGATATTTAGAGGTCACCTGAATAGCAGGACTCATGGAGTGTGTTGATACAACACTGACCTGTTTCCTCGAGTTCAGTATTCGCTCATCCTCTGTTCTGGTGCTGAAGGTCAGTAAGTCCTGTGGGAAAGTCAAGGTGGGGACAACATACACAAACAGTTGATCCACAGTGTACTCCATCCAACAGTCTACAATTCACTGTCTGAAATCGCTATGGCCACTTGCTGCTTCTAAAATATTAATTTCATCCACCATGAAACATGCCAGAATGAATTTTCACTCAAATTCTCATCATGTTTACGTTTACTAAAGTAATCCCGTGCGGGATAAATATAAAAGCGTATAAATGAAAACTGTATTGTTGAGTTTGAAACTCCTACCATGTTTTTGGTGAGGAAGTAGAGGCGAGATCTGTTGAGCCACTGCGTCCTCTCGTCACAGCTGTCCAGCGGCTCGTCTCTCGGAGCAAACACAGAGCGCTGAACTTTTCCCGAGCACACGGCCTTCTGGGTAAACAGGGGCCTTGGCTCGCTGGGTTTGAAAACAAACACTGCACAGAGAACAGACACTGGGTTTCACGGTGTTCCATTCACGTTTTAGTCCATCTTTCCTATCTTTGGTCCTGCTCCCCAAACCCCTGGGTACGACATCCTGAAACCTCTGGCCCTGCTTCCCTAACCCCAATCCCATTTCTCTCGAATACCAATCCCACTTCTCCCTAACCCCTCGATTTTGCAGCCCCATAATCGCAATCTCTCTTCCCTATAGCCCCAATCCTGCTTCCCAAAACCCTTACCCTGATCTCACATCCCATAACCTCAATCCTGCTTCCCCGTAACCGCCCGGTCTGCCTTCCCCATAACCACAATCCCACTTCTCTAATCCCTTGGCCCCACTTCCCTAAACCACCGGACCAAGAAGCACTATTCCAGGGTACAGAAGGAGGACAAAACAGACAAACTATAAATTATTAGTAGTTTATTTGAAATGTTTCTCAGGTGAGAACTAGACAGGAGGATAACGCTGATGAATGAGTGAACACACTCCTCAAATCCGTGTTTATATACTTACAGTCAGTGTTTCCAGAGTGGTAGCAAAATGCAGCCACGTTTTCAGACAGAGGGTCTGACCGCAGTAGACACACATCCATCGATGTGCTCCATTCCACTGTGAAGAAACCACCGGTTCAGTCAATACAGCTGACCACACAGACACCCACACACACGAAAATACCACAGACTGTCCACAAACACCCTACTGATCAAAGTCCTGCTCAAAGTCAGGTTTGTTGAGACAGGTGTCCCCTTTGGCAACACACACACACACACACACACACACACACACAGAATACTTACGTGAGCAGGTGAGAAGGTTCCAGCAGCACAGCAGATTTTTACTGGTGGTGCCGAGCAGGTATTTGGAGCTGCTCAGACGCCCAAAGCAGAGATCCCTGTCGGATGAACACAGTCGGAGATCAGCATTTTTAACTCAACATTCATGTTCATACATTCCTGGCTTTTTTTTTTCTTGTCCATCATGACTTACAGCAAGACTTACACAATACTCAGATTGTTCTCAAAACATGAACTTTATTTTTCTTTAACCGTTCTTTAGTAGAACAACTCGTGTGTTTAGGGTCGTTGTCTTGCTGCATGACCAACTTTCTCTTCAGATTCAGTTCAGAGACAGATGTCCTGACATTTTCCTTTAGAATTCGCTGGTATAATTCAGAATTCATTGTTCACTCAATGATAGCAAGCCGTCCTGGCCAAGATGCAGCAAAACCCTAGACCCAAACCATGACACTTCCACCACCACCACCATGTTTCACAGATGGGAGAAGGTTCTTATGCTGGAATGCAGTGTTTTCCTTTCTCCAAACATAACGCTTCTCATTTAAACCAAAAAGTTCCACCCTCCTGGGAGGGTGTCAATAGTCTTGAATTTCCTCTATTTGTACACAATCTGCCTGACTGCAGATTGGTGGAGTCCAAACTCTTTAGAGGTGATTTTTTAACCTTTTCCATCAACTATTTTTCTGAGGTCCTCAGAAATCTCCTTTGTTCGTGCCATCAAACACTTCCACAAACACGTGTTGTGAAGAATAGACTGATAGATCCCAGTTCTTTAAATAAAACATAGCACTAACTCACACCGGATTGCCATCCCATCGATTGAAAACATCCGACTCGGATTTCACCTTCAAATCAACTGCTAATCCGAGACGTTCATGTTCTTTTGTGTTACTGTAAGCAAATGAACATTTTATTACATCGGTGTGAGCATCTTGTGGTTGCATGGGCAAATGAGTACACATTCAAACGGAATTAGTTTTTAAGTAAAAATGAAGGCTAATTTCACATGGCTTAACATGAACGGTTGCAAATAGGCTAATACAGGTACATGACAATTACTCAGGTATATGGCAACTTTAAAAACAAACCAATAGTACAAACAGTACCCTATGGAGCTGATTTGGAGATCTGAACCTTCCTCCAAAGCTAATCTGATCTCTAAATCCAGCCAAATTCAATAAAAAGCTATTGAAATTCAATCAGATCTCGACCTTTAGACAGGGTTAAAATCGGGGATGTCCACAAGTGACAGCAATGATCGATGAGGACAACACATGCAACTTTTACACTGAACCAAGTCTAGCACAAAGCAGCAAATGATAAAATCAGCAGAAATCTAAATGTGCCATAAATCTCTAGTGAAAATGCTGAGATTTTTGATGAGACTATACAGCCTAAATAAATACACCATCACTTTGATAACTGAAAATGCATTTTCTTTATACATTGCAATATATTATAGTCACTCCAAAAAATTATGGATACCATGATTATGGTTTGTTTGAACTATAGGGCCCACCTGATGGCCCCTGGTGGCTGGCACAGTGTGGTCAAAAGCCCCCATGTGTCCACGCTCCACACAGTCACCACTTCCCCAAAGCACACGGCCAGCAGAGAGCCATCAGCCGAGAAACAGCAGTTGGTTGGTTGCAGGCCGTGGTAGCTGCCCACAAAGTCACATGACCAGGAGGCCTGTTCCTCTGCAGAAACACACACAAAGGCTATGTTGAGGACAGGAAGAAACAGGCCAGGACACGTTAGGCACAATTCCAGTTTGGAAAAAATAAAACCTTCTCATGCTCGCTTACTTCTTCTTGGAAAAATAATACTTCCTCAGGGAGCTTTTCGATTTATTTACTCCATTAAGTCTGTGACTGATGTTCACGAGCCAGTGGACATTAGTCTTGTGATTTAAAAAAAAAAAAAAAAAAAAAAAAAAAAAAAAAAAAAAAAGCGAGACTAAATGTTTTATTGCTGTTTCAGTGTTCTTTTGAAACGGAAAGAAGAAGAAAAAAAAAAAAAAACGGAGCAGAGGAAGTGAAAAAGCCCTTGTTTTCACTTCAACTCTAAAGACCTTCATTAATCCATCATGATCAGGGCTGCGTTCCCAAAGCTTAAAAAAGGTAGAACCATAGCAGTCTAAACAAATTTCACCTTTCCATTACTATTTTTATTATTATTATATTATTAATATTTATTTATTTGAATGAGAAAAAAAACAAAACCTCAATGATGCTCTGACTGCCTAAACAACACTGCTTTACCTAAAAACCTATGTTTTTTGGCTTTTTGGATACATGACTCTCCTTGTGGCCTAGATGACTCTCTAATGCTAAATGACTCTCTCCCGTTGGCCTAAATGACTCTCTCCCGTTGGCCTAAATGACTCTCTCCCGTTGGCCTAAATGACTCTCTCCCGTTGGCCTAAATGACTCTCTCCCGTTGGCCTAAATGACTCTCTCCCGTTGGCCTAAATGACTCTCTCCCGTTGGCCTAAATGACTCTCTCCCGTTGGCCTAAATGACTCTCTCCCGTTGGCCTAAATGACTCTCTCCCGTTGGCCTAAATGACTCTCTCCCGTTGGCCTAAATGACTCTCTCCCGTTGGCCTAAATGACTCTCTCCCGTTGGCCTAAATGACTCTCTCCCGTTGGCCTAAATGACTCTCTCCCGTTGGCCTAAATGACTCTCTCCCGTTGGCCTAAATGACTCTCTCCCGTTGGCCTAAATGACTCTCTCCCGTTGGCCTAAATGACTCTCTCCCGTTGGCCTAAATGACTCTCTCCCGTTGGCCTAAATGACTCTCTCCCGTTGGCCTAAATGACTCTCTCCCGTTGGCCTAAATGACTCTCTCCCGTTGGCCTAAATGACTCATTTATTTCAACTTATTTCAAGTCATCTCCTGATTAAATACTTTTTACAATTTTGTCATCGTTATAGCAACTTATTTTTCATACCTTATTTCTACTCTCATTATAACAATAATTTATTGCAAATTATTTAATTATTACAACAAATCTCACTATTTCAACTTAATACTAACTCAATATAAAGCCAGGTATTTTCTACTTAATATCTCATTATATCGATTGCCTTGTTATTTTGACAACTTATTGTCTCAATTGTCTCTATTTATTGATTATAAGCTGCTGTTAGGTCAAAATAAAGACAGTCCTTTTTCCGCTTCTCCATAAAACACACCAGTGCTGTGTGTATGTAACACATAAATTGCTTTGCTTGTACTTGCTTGCTCATTTGTAAGTCGCTTTGGATAAAAGCGTCTGACTGTATAACGGCCATCACTACAGATTATGCCTACAGCAAAGACCATTACAAGCTTTTCATTCTGGAGCTCTTTATTAAATACAGACGCGGTGTATAAAATAAATGAGGAGGCGGGAGGTGGAACTCACTCTGCGTGTCCGAGTCTGACCCGAGCAGCCAGACTTTGAACTGGCCGTCTTTGGCGGTGGTCACCAGCAGGGTGGTCTCTGTGGCAGGGCTAAAGCACATGGCTGTAATCCCATCATTGTGGGCAGCCGTTATGGTGGTGTTCAGTTCAAAGCTGGGGAAGAGGAGAAAGGTTAGAGCTACAGACCAAAAAAAAAAGTTTTAACAGGGAAATATGGCTGTCTGGGAATTTAAAAGAATTTTAAACAAACATCCAAGTCAGGTCTTGACATACAAGTACGGTACTTTAATCGCGTACCTTTGCGCCTTCTCATCATAGCCCCAAAGTTTAAGAGAAAACTCGAGATTGGAGCCTTTGCTGCCTCTCTCTTCCACCGTAGCCAACCACGAGCCACGGACGTCAAGCGCTGCCCTCACCACGTCAAACTGGTCCAGTCCTTCCTGGTAGATGTACTCCTGCTGCACTATGTCAAGCTGGATGAAAAAAAAAAATGAGAATCATCATCAGTCACGTAGACGCTTGCTAGTGTGAATGTGGGTAAATAGGGCAAGGGGGGTGCCAAAATTTTTTTAAGAAGTTCAAAATGAAACATGAGTGCATCCTGCAACAAGAAAACTCTTTTAAAAAATGATACATAGAAATAATGTGAAAATAACCAAAAAGCCAAGTTTGCCATGTTTCTATTCCACTGGAGAGGTACAGTGACGTCATCGTTCAAGAAAATGACAAATCTAGAGGAAAAGTATAATTGATTAATTAAAATGTAATTTATTTTTTTTACTGCTT
The DNA here is from genome assembly GCF_001660625.3 of Ictalurus punctatus. Classification (NCBI taxonomy): domain Eukaryota; kingdom Metazoa; phylum Chordata; class Actinopteri; order Siluriformes; family Ictaluridae; genus Ictalurus; species Ictalurus punctatus. Next base: position 5,172,374 of record NC_030421.2, on the reverse strand, counting down.
TACATTACAACGGGAACATGTTAAAGCAAACCGGTGAAGCCGTGATGCATCATGGTCAAGTGGATTTTTGTTTTGTGTTTTTTTTTCCTCGGGAAAACATCAATGCTTGATGCACAATTTAAACTAGGTATTTTTTAGAACGTATAAATTGAGTCTGAAGATTACAGCGTGTGCGAGCGGTCTGAGGGGGTGGCGTTCTGTTCTCCAGATTTTATATAACTCTTTAATCCCCACACCCCTCAAAAGCCCAGCAGAGGCATGACTATGCGGTTTCATGTTTCCAAAAAAAAAAAAAAAAAAAAAAAAAAGAAAAGAAAAAGAAAATCTCTGTAGCTCATGTGATTTCATGTGAAAGATGCTTACACTATATTCCCCTTTCCAGTGGAAACCTGCACAACACGGACTGTACCATGTGATCGGTCACGATACACACACGGGGCAACATGTGCGACATGTTAAAATAATATGACACGGGTGGTTGTTTTTTTTTTTAAAATCAGTCGAGTCAGCGAAGCGAGGCTATGTTAGTGCCCAGAATAACAGTAAACATGGTTTTACATGCAGAAAAGATTAAATGAATTTTTGATATGCACCATAAAGAAAACATTCCAAAACAAGGGACTACACCTTAAAAACTGATGTTCATGTCAGTAATTATGTAGTAAATTATGCCAGACACTTTATAAACTCGCTGTGGCCAAAAGTTGTGGCTGAATAATGACTTGCCATTGGTGCCTAATTAACCTAATTAATTAAGTTTACAGCCTAAACGATTCTTTGTGGCCTAAATGACTCTAGTCTAATTGACTCTTTGTGACTAAATAACATTGCACTGACTAAATGACTCTCTCTTTGTGACCTAAATGACTCCCTTTCATGGAGTCAACGACTCACTTTCTGGCCTAAACGACTCCCTTTCATGGAGTAAACGACTCTCTTTCATGGAGTCAACGACTCACTTTCTGGCCTAGACAACTCTCTTTGTAGTCTAATTGCCTCCCTGCGATTAAATGACTCGCTATAGCTAAATAACATTGTCTAAACGACTCTCTTTAGATTTAGCCTGCTTAAACATTATTTTGGTGAGTTTTTCAATCTATGCTATCTTCACCGCATCTGTAAGCGTATGCATTACTACTATTGACAAGGATTATAGAAAAGATGTCTACTAATGAAAGTCTAAAGGCAGCTCTTGGGGCAGGTGATAACCAGTTGTACCATAAAATGCTTTTTTTTGTGTAAAATAGAACTGATGTATTACTGAACATATATATTATACCTGTATAAACAAACATATAGGCTGTATAACTGCAAAGAGTAGTTCTGCTTCTCTGAAAGGACCCGATAGAAGAAGAAGAAAGAAAAAAAAAACACAAAAAAACATGGTTCTGCTGGCTTTTAACTACAGAAAAGTGCTGTTTTTCTGTGTATATTTTGTATCGCCATAGCAACATGGGAAAAAATATATATACGTGCTCCGGCCAATACGTAAACTTCCCGCACTGAGCCGATATCGCAAAGCAACTGGACTTTATCTCATGTCGGTCTCAACCTCACACTTTTACTGCGTGCCGTATTGAATTAACGCTGATAAAGTGGTGACATTTACACTTGCTCTTGGACTTCCATTACAAGAGAGTTCTGAAAGTGAGAAATGTGCACATACGCTGTAAAGCTGCTTATCACGCTGTAGGGAGTAAAACTGAAGGTGGCCGGGTATTCCGTTCAGCACCAGCGCTTTGCTGCGTGGATCAATCATCAGATCCGTGCGAACGGCATCTCCTGAAAGGAAACGGGGCAGATCTTGAGTTACAGATCAAGTCTCGACCTTTTTGCTGAATCATGGTGAAGTAACAAAGGCTGTATGTACGTGTGTGTGTGTGTGTGTGTGTGTGTGTGTGTACCGTGTACGAGGCCTTGAATCACTGACAATACTTTGAAGCTGCAGTGGATGATGGTGATCTCTGTAAGGATTACAGGAAAGACAATAAAATAAAGAATAAAACTTAACAAAAAAAAGAGACACACAGGATTTAAGCTGCAAAATATATACCGAAATAATAATGGAATATTTTTAAAAAATAAATTTTATGTAATATAATTTATTTTAATTATAAAATGTAATAAATCATAATTCATTTTAACTTTAAAAAAAGTAGGTATAATATTTTTAAAACATTTATTTACACATATGTACGGTTCATTGTTTTATTCCCTGTCTATTTTTAAAAAACCTTCTATGCAAGACTCACGATGCTTAATAAATAAAGATTATTATTGTTATTATTAGTATGACTAAAATGAGCTTGTTTTTCCGGGAACGCGTGTATGCGGTCTCGTACTGTTGTCCGTGTGGCTGGTGCTGTACATCTGTCCGTCTGCAGACACGGAGATGTGAGTAATGGCTCCGCCCAGACGGGGGAGGAAATCCTTCTGGTTGACCTTGAAATAATGCCATTGGATGAGCACAGACTCCACCCCTCCACTCAGCAGGTGCGTCCCTACAGGGAATATTCCAATAAAATACGAGGGACTGAAATAACGAGAAGGCTTATGCCGGTCAAGATCGATGATGATCGAGATTTAAATAACAAATACAGCAACGTTTCTTTCACGCTTCTTCGGTACATCAGAAGCCAAAGAGTCTTTGGACTGAAACGAGACACTGCTCAGACACGGTAATTTACCGAATGAGCTGATTTCCTATAGTACATTTCATCAGCACTCCCTACAGTGATTTATTCCTCCGATACCACACCGATCTGAGCGGACATGGGCGTGTCTTACCCTCCGGAGTGAAACACAGGCTGTTCACGGCGTTGTGGTGCCAGTGTTGAGTGGAATACGTGTACTCTTTCTTATGAATGAAGTTTCTCCTGAGAAACAGAAAAGAAAAGAAAAAACCATCCACGTTTCATTTAAACTTTTATTTTGCTTTCTGTTTCTACCGTTCTCTTTCTTTCTCCTATTCCATGGTCGAATTATTATCCATCCCTTTTCCTTCATCTGTTTCCCCCCGCATTCCACGCTTCTGCATCCGCCTCATCCTTCTATCTACCTTCCCCATCCGATTTGTCCATCGTTCTTCCCTTCTTCCGTCCCGCTTGATCCACTTTTATTCATATACCTTTTCTTCGTCCCATTCCAGTAGTCTCCACCTTCCTTTCTTTCTCCCTCGCTTTCTACGCTTATTCTTCATCTCACTTCATCCTCCTTTCTTTCTCGCTCCGGTTCCACGTTTATTCATCTTTCTAGTTTATTTCCCCTCGCTTCTTCCTCACTCCCGTTCTAATTCTCTTCACCTTTCTTCTTGCTTTATTATTTTTTTAATCTATCTTTCCACGTTCCGTTTTCCTTCATATTCCTTTCTTTTTCCTGCCGTTCTTCATCTTACTTCCTTAAAACGTTGTCATCTTTATTCTTCTTTTTCCCCCCCGCCTCCTCCCAATAAACGTTTCTTCACTTTACTTCTTTTCCTCAGCTTTTTCTTTCTTTCCTTCCTTCTTCCTCCCGTTCCATTTTTACTCATCACTTTATTTCTTGTTTCGTCGTCGTCTCCTGTTCCACTTTTATTCACGTTGTCTTTTTTCTTTGTTTCAGTCTTCCTTCATCTAGCTTCTTTCTTTCCTTCCTTCCTAAATTCCCCCCTTTCTTTCCTTCAATCCCTCCATCTCTTTGTAAGCACTCTGCATTTCGTCCCCCCTCCCCGAAACATGAACGCTGGAGTACTCGTGTTTAGTGTTGTCGTGCTTTAGCAAACTCACATTATTATTATTATTATTATTATTATTATTATTACTACTACTATGGCCGGTGTAAAACTGTGCAGGTGTGAATGCTCCTCACCAGAGGCGGATCTTGCCGTCTTCGTGTCCGGTAGCGATGCAGTCGTCTTTAGGGTGACAGGTCACACACGTGAAGGCGTTTCTGGCACCTTTCTTATCCGTGGCCTTCAGGGAGAACCTACATTAAGGATAAATGAAATACAATAAGGCTACTTTTGTAAACAGAAACCGAATACGAGCGAAAACGCAGCTGAGTCACGATTATTTACTTATTGACTGTGCCTGTTTCAGCATGCCCTAAACCTCACAGGATCTATTACAGAAGCAGCTGAGTCACGCTTACTGTGAACATCTGCACACAGTACGTGTGTGTGTGTGTGCGAGCGCACCAGCGCGCATTTTACCTGAACGTCTGCTGATTCCTGAAGAAAAACACCTGCAGCTGCAGACACTTAACAGAGGCCAGATATTCACCCTACACACACACACACACACACACACACACACACACACACACACACACACACACAGAGAAGCAGGAAGAGTTTATAACCCTTACAGAAAACTGAGATAAACCATCGAGTGTAAAAGTACACATAACAGGACAAAGCGAAGACACAAAAATGTAACCGAACTGCAAAACGAGGTTTGTGGGCGGAGTCAAGTCGAACTCTTCCTGGAATCTGTTTCATTAACTCAGTTTACCAGAGCACAGTTTAAATAAAAAATTTTTTTTTAAAAAAGTGACGTTGCATCGTTATTTGGACCGTAACCGTACGTATCCGCTACTCATGGCGCGTACATCTCCCTCCTCTGCCTTCGCCTTGAGGGGCGTGTCTCTCTACAGGGCAGGATGGGAATGAACCTGTCAATCATGAAATCGAGGATTTCGATTAAATTGCGTTCTTATTCAAGTTGGCTACTCTCAAACGTATTTCTAAAAAGACATTCTAAGGTAATGTTTATTATAAATCATTGATGTACTTGTAAAGTACAATGCCGCCCACTAATATCGGCACCCTCGGTGAGCAAAGAAGGCTGTGGAAAATTCGCTGTTTGATCTTTTGCTCAAAAATTCACAAAAATTCTCTGCTCATGGATATCAAGCTATTGCAAACACAACACAGGTTTATCATATACATATATGTACACAGTGGCAAGAGAAAGTATGTGAACCTTTTGGAATTTCATGGTTTTCTGCATAAATTTGTCATAAAATGTGATCTGATCTTCATCTAAGTCAGGGGTATTAACAAATATAACGTGTCTAAAATAATAACACAAAAATTCTGACCCTCATGTCTTTATTGAACACACTCATTCAACATTCAAAATGGCAGTGGAAAAAGTAAGTGAATCCTTAGAATTAATAACTGGTTGACCCCCCCGCTTGGCAGCAGTAACCTCAACCAGGTGCTTCCTGTAGCTCTGGATTGGACCTGCACATGGTTCAGGAGGACTTTTAGCCCATTCTTTCTGGCAGAACTGCTTTAGCTCGGTCATATTCTTCGGACGTCTCACGTGTCTGGCTCTCTTCAAGTCATTCCATAGCATCTCTATTGGGTTGAGGTCTGGGCTCTGACTTGGCCACTCCAAAAGGCTGATTTTGTTTTTCTGAAGCCATTCTGTTGTGGACCTGCTCCGGTGTTTTGGGTCGTTGTCCTGTTGCATCACCCAACGTCTACACAGTTTCAGCAGATGTACAGACATTCTCACATTATCCTGAAGAATTGTCTGATATACTTGGGAATTCATCTTCCCCTCAATGACTGCAAGCTGGCCAGGCCCAGATGCAGCAAAGCAGGCCCAAATCATGATGTTTCCTCCACCGTACTTTACGGTTGGGATGATGTTTTCATGATGAAATGCTGTGCCCTTTTTACGCCAGATGTAGTGCTGTGTGGTTTTTCCCAAATAGTTCAATCTTAGTTTCATCAGTCCACAAAACATTTTGCCCATACCGCTGTGGAGTGTCAACATGCTCTTTTGCAAACTCCAGGGTTGCAGCAATGTTCTTTTCAGTAAGCAGTGGCTTCCTTCGTGGTGTCCCGCTGTAGATACCCTGCTTGTTCAATGTTTTACGTATTGTATACTCACGAACAGAGATGTTAGACAGTTCCAACGATGCCTTCAAATCTTCGGCTGTCATTCGGGGTTGTTTCTTTACCTCACTGACGAGTCTTCGTTGTGCTCTTGGTGTCATTTTGACTGGGCGTCCACTTCTTGGTAGAGTAGCAACAGTCCCAAAGTGTCTCCATTTGTAGAATGTTTGCCTAACTGTTTCTAAAGTCTTTGAAATCACTTTGTGACCCTTGCCAGCTTTATGTAAATCAACAATTCTTCATCGTAGATCCTCTGAAAGTTCTTTTTGGCGAGGCATGGCTCACATAAGCGTGTGCGCCTTGTGCAGAACAAACTCTGAAAGTTTGAGGGGTTTTTAATCAGTCAAAGTAGCTGTAGTCCACACCTCCAAACTCATTTTCTTAAAGAGACTCTAGACGTGCTAAAACCTGACTGCAATTAGCTTTTTTACGGTCATTAAGTCAAGGGTTCACATACTTTTATCCACAAGCACTATGAGGTTTTTTTGGTTGTTCTCAATAAAGACATGAAAGATGTTATTATTTTAGACACGTTATATTTGTCAATACACCTGACTTAGATGAAGATCAGATCGCATTTTATGACAAATTTATGCAGAAAACCATGAAATTCCAAAAGGGCCACATACTTTTTCTTGCCACAGTGTGTGTGTATATGTGTGTATACACACACACACACACACACACACTTATTTCTCTCTTTCTTTCGTTCTGTATTTACATTCCCTATAAAATTTTAAGGTGCATCAATCTGCCCTTTGAACGGTGGGCAGTTTGGCGGCGCGAGAGTGTTTCTCAGACGGAAACTTCGGACTCATTTTCGCTGATGTGTGTTTTTCCACTGCCGGTCTGCGGGGCTTAACACCACAGCTGTTCAGGACCAGTTTCTCACCTGCCAATGTTACCAACCGCTCTCGTACTTTTCAAGCTGTTTTTAAGATTTCTAAGACCTGCACTTATTAAGCTGTTTTCGACAAATTTCTATCATAATACATATGAAAGACTTCTCAGCATTAACACAAACGTTCTCTGATCCGTGTCCTACCTCACGGCCGAAAGCTGTACGACTGGGATTAGGAGAAATATCAGACAACACCGCTGACAACTCCGTCACCTCCACTTCCTGCTCCAGACTCTTGGGCAGATGAATAGCCACCAATTGGAAACACCCTGTGCACGTAAAAACACACGTTAACACACACACACACACACACACACACACACACACAATGATAATATTTCAGTAACAGTGTAGCGCTGCTGATTACCGGTGCTTTTCTCACTGGCCATGGGAACAATGACAAAAACGACTCCGACGTGTTTCTCCGAGACGTACATGGAGAATGTCGGATATCCAATAACGTATGTCTTGGGGGGAAAATAAACAAACAAACAAATAAATAAATAAATAAGTTTGAGGAATGAGAATGGTTTCCTAATGCACATGAGCAGCGCTGACCCATGACACCGTTGATTAAAACTTTACCTTGATGAGGATTCCATCAGTGAAGTCCCAAAGACGCACAGTGCCATCTAGTGAACAGGAGAAGACCTGCGCGTGAGAAAGAGAGAGAGAGAGATTTTACATGAGAATGAAGTCACAAAAATGTGTATAGGGGTAAGGGGTTCTCTTTTCATTCATTTTAACAAATTATTTAAGCAGCTGATAAACAAAAACCGCCTAGAAGTCACCAGATAAGCGCTCAGAAACGTTCAAATGTGAAAAAAGGTGAATTCCCACAGCTGAAAGTTTGCAAACTCGGATGATAAACCTGATTTACAGTGGGGGTCGAATCATTTCGATTGCACCTGTATAATGTTTTATTCGAGGAAAATAGATTGATGAATATGAATTAGTACTTCAGTAACCCACAAAAACACACACACACACACACACACACACACACACAGAAACAAGACAACAACAACAACAACTCCTACTCTCACAAGTACAGGAACAGACACCACTGTATAGACGGTACGGTACCGTTCTGTTCAGTGGAAACATATTAGGAAGAAGCTCCAATCGATCACAGACGGACAGATTAATATTCGTGTCTGTGTAGGATAGAGGGAGAGTGACAGAGACCTGCAGGTGGTTGGCCGGGTTTAAAGCGATGCCGCTGATCTGATCAGTGTGACCCTCCAGGACATGAACACACTCCTCTGTACTGGTGCTGAAAACTTTCACCGAGTCTCCAGAAGCACACAACAGGAACCTGTGCAGAAACACGTCTGGGTTAGAAACATCGCAGTACTCAGTGTTATGACGCGGATTCTCTTCCTACAACAGCACACCTCAGTGTTTCATGCCGCTTACACCACAACAATGATTACACTTTAGTACAGTTAATGTTATGGAACATCCACGGGGCTTCACCTCTGTCTGTTACAACGCGCTGACACTGGAGACTCCTTCCATAATCATCTCCTTACACAAATCTTCAGCATGTCAACCTTATAGACATACAAACCTGTGATGTACACCTTGCACTGTTAGAGGAAAATCATCACCGACAGGGTGCTCTAATGAGGCTTTGATATTATAAAGCAGCTTAAACCCCAAAATACATCAGGGATCCGTTTAAAAGCACTCAGGATGAAAACTTCACTCCTCCATGCAGGTAAATGCATGTTTTTGTACGAGCTCGTGGCATCCAAACACACACATAAACAGCAGCCAAACGAACGCACGTGAACCCACACCGGTATAAACACCGCACCGGGGATGTGTTTCATGTTCTGACCTGGAGTCGGTGCTGATGATCGGCGCCCTGAAACTTATTTTACTGCCGCCGCAGCGAACCACGCGGATCTCACCCTGCTCCACCATCTTTCTCCGCGATGACGTACAACGCTGACCCCTGAACTCCACCGTCACGTGACTTCCGCCGCGCCATCGCTTTCTTCGTACCCGTATTCCGACAGGTCCCGCCTCCTGAGATCTGATTGGTCGTTCAACATTTGCGACACGATGGGAGAAATAAGCTCAACGGCGCCATCTGGTGGTGAAAGATGGAAAGAAATATATAAAACTCCAGAGTATATACTTTTTGTTGCTTTTTTGCTGGTGGTTTTCTTTTGTGTAGATAACAACACATTGGGTCCTAAAATGACCCAAATACACACGCTGGGTCATTTCTTTATTCAAACCCAACGTGTGTATTTTGGAAAGTCTGTGAATATTTATTTATTTATTTATTTATTTATTTATTTATTTATTTATCCATCCATCTTCTATACCACTTATCCTACAGGGTCGAGGGGAACCTGGAGTCTATCCCCGGGGAGCATGGGGCGCAAGGCGGGGTACACCCTGGACAGGACGCTAGTCCATCGCAGGGCACAATCACACACACATTCACACATGCCATTCAGGTCTTCTTTTTTTTTTTTTTTTTACTGTGCATGTCTTTGGACTGGGGGAGGAAACCAGAGTACCCGGAAGAAACCCCCGCAGCACGGAGAGAACATGCAAACTCCGCACACACACACACAGAGCAGTGGCGGGAATCGAACCCCCAACCCTGGCGGCATGAGGCAAGCGTGCTACTAAGCCACAGAGCGCGCATAAACAATATTTTGAATTTTTATAAAATATTGTCACAAACAATATTTGTGAAATACATGCATATTTGTATTTTTCTAAAATTAATGTATATCTATGTATTTCCCCCCACAACCTTTCCCCGAAGTGTTTACATTTCTGAGTTTTTGCACAACGACTCATCAATCTATGCACATATCTTTTCCGAAAGTATTAAAATTGAAATATTTCAACGGTCAGAAACTACAACAAATAATTAAATAAAAAAAACCCTGCGTTATCACAACGTAAGCCGAGAGTGCTGCTGATTTCATTTTCACTTTTTATCACTCATGTTGCTGTATTGTTTCATGTTTGATAACACAACTATATTTTTGTGCAAACTAAACAAGGAAAGCCAGTTATAAATATACCACTGAATAACGTAGCATATGTGTTAGCATATTATATAAAGAAAGACAGTTGGTCAGAAATATTAATATTGTACATACCTAAATTGTTAGGGTTAGTGGCATAACACTCATGAATAATTCAACTTTTTAAAGTGTTTATTTATGTATTTATTTAATTCCTTTAAACCTTGCTTGATCGGACTGCAGAATATAATGTGATAATATCTGGTGTTTTTCACTGTGGTAGTTAGATTATGTAATGCATTACAGCTTTAAAATCAGAGGGGAATTCCCTGTAGAAAAAAATTAATTCATGTGTTTCCTTGTTGATGGAGCCGCTTCCTTGTACTACACCACACCTGGTGAGTTCCTGGTCCACGGTAAAGCCCAGTTGCCAGGTGAAGACCAAACACAGGATTAAAAAACACCCACTTCCAAATTCCTTTGTCTGTGTCTGACCCGTGTGAGACTCCACACCTCAGTGCATATTTTTTGTCTGTTTCTAGAAAACCAGGCGTCATGTCTGTTGCCAGATTCTGCATTGCTCTTCTCAAACTCATCTAAACGATCTATTTCATGATCAGAAAAACTAACATGATATATTTTCGAGAGCAGAAATATAGAGACCATATCACAAGATGCAAACCATTCCTCAGCAGTAAGAATCAGGAAAGCCAGATTTGAATTCGCAAATAAATACAGAGACGATTCACAAAAGTTCTGGAACCAAAATAAACCTCTACCAAAGTGATGGAGAAAGAAAGGATCTGCTCATGATCCAGAACATACGAGTTCATCACCATGTGAAACATGGTGGAGGTAGCGTCATGGCTTGGGCTCGCATGGCTGCTTCTGGAACATTCTCACTAATCTTTAAAGATGATGAACTCATGAGGGTAGCAGCAGAACGAATTCAGAAGTTTACAGGAACATCCTGTCTGCAGATTTACAGAGAAATGCATCCGAACGAATCAGAAGGAACTTCATCATGCAGCAAGACAATGATCCAAAACACACTGAGAACTCAACACAGGACTTCATCAGGGGGAAAGTGGAAGGTTTTAGACTGGACAAGTCAATCACCAGACCTTCACCCAACTGAGGGTTGGACCTTAACACCTACTGAAGAACAACTGAAAGAGACTACTGTAAAAGCCTGGAAAAAACATCACAAAAGAATAAAGAAACCAGTAATTCAGTGATGTCATTGAGTCACAGGCTTGGTGCAGTTATTGCCAGTAAAGGATATTTATTTGGTGTTATTTACTTTCATTACTCTCGTCCCATCTCCATCTTTTGACCTCAAACCCAAAAGTTTTTGTTGTATACCACAAACAAATGATTTAGTTTTGGAGGGGACTGCATGACTATTTCTCATGTGAGATACAAATACTCAAATACATTGTCACAATAATGTGATTTAGTGCAAACGAGGGGAAACATTCAATCTGGCAACACAAACAAAATGACTTAACCACATCCCTAGGGTAATCTTTATTCTTTATTCTCCTGTAGTGTTCATTTTCATTATTGGCAAAGTTTTTGGTGTAATAAAATACATATTATTATGTTAATAATAACATATTATTATTATTATTATTACATTATTATTGTAGTTCTATCTCTAAACTAGCAAATAAGAACTGTAACCCAGTATGAATACATAATTTGGACTGAACAGATAACGTGTTAATATAAAAAGATCAGTTTGAGATTAGATCCCATCAGGACAGAGACACAACAAACATGATTCATTTTTATTTTGAATAATATATATTTTATTATTATTATTATTATTATTATAAATATTGTGGTTAACATCAGATCAAATGAAATGATTAGCAAAAAATATTACTGAGAATAAATATTTTACTGAGATTAACTGAGATTACAAACTTGTGCTTAATTACGACCCGGAACTTTCCAGCGTAACCGCGTTCTGAAGGTGAGCGAGGAGGTGTGTAAGACGTGTTTGTGGTTCTCTATGTTCTTTACGTAATTCATTACTGTGAAATGTTTTACAGTGGGGTGTCATGGTGAAATCTTTTTTTTTGTTTTTTGTTTTTTTCTTTATGAACTACTTCAGATCGTGAATGTCATACAGTGAGGGAAAAAAGTATTTGATCCCCTGCTGATTTTGTACGTTTGCCCACTGACAAAGAAATGATCATTCTATAATTTTAATGGTAGATTTATTTGAACAGTGAGAGACAGAATAACAACAAAAAAATCCAGAAAAACGCACGTCAAAAATGTTATAAATTGATTTGCATTTTAATGAGGGAAATAAGTATTTGACCCCTCTACAAAACATGACTTAGTACTTGGTTTAAAAACCCTTGTTGGCAATCAAAGAGGTCAGACGTTTCTTGTAGTTGGCCACCAGGTTTGCACACATCTCAGGAGGGATTTTGTGCCACTCCTCTTTGCAGATCTTCTCCAAATCATTAAGGTTTCGAGGCTGACGTTTGACAACTCGAACCTTCAGCTCTCTCCACAGATTTTCTATGGGATTTAGGTCTGGAGACTGCCTAGGTCACTCCAGGACCTTAATGTGCTTCTTCTTGAGCAACTCCTTTGTTGCCTTGGCCGTGTGTTTTGGGTCATTGTCATGCTGGAATACCCATCCACGACCCATTTTCAATGCCCTGTCTGAGGGAAGGAGGTTTTCACCCAAGATTTGACGGTACATGGCCCCGTCCATCGTCCCTTTGATGCGGTGAAGTTGTCCTGTCCCCTTAGCAGAGAAACACCCCCAAAGCATAATGTTTCCACCTCCATGTTTGACGGTGAGGATGGTGTTCCAGGGGTCATAGGCAGCATTCCTCCTCCTCCAAACACGGCGAGTTGAGTTGATGCCAAAGAGCTCCATTTTGGTCTCATCTGACCTCAACACTTTCACCCAGTTGTCCTCTGAACCATGCAGATGTTCATTGGCAAACTTCAGATGGGCATGTATATGTGCTTTCTTGAGCAGCGGACCTTGCGCGCGCTGCAGGATTTCAGTCCTTCACGGCGTAGTGTGTTACCAATTGTTTTCTTGGTGACTATGGTCCCAGCTGCCTTGAGATCATTGACAAGATCCTCCCGTGTAGTTCTGGGCTGATTCCTCACTGTTCTCATGATCACTGCAACTCCACGAGGTGAGATCTTGCATGGAGCCCCAGGCCGAGGGAGATTGACAGTTCTTTTGTGCTTCTTCCATTTGCGAATAATCGCACCAACTGTTGTCCCCTTCTCACCAAGCTGCTTGGCAATGGTCTTGTAGCCCATTCCAGACTTGTGTAGGTCTACAGTCTTGTCCCTGACATCCTTGGAGAGCTCTTTGGTCTTGGCCATGGTGGAGAGTTTGGAATCTGATTGATTGATTGCTTCTGTGGACAGGTGTCTTTTATACAGGTAACAAACTGATATTAGGAGCACTCCCTTTAAGAGTGTGCTCCTAATCTCAGCTCATTACCTGTATAAAAGACACCTGGGAGCCAGAAATCTTTCTGATAGAGAGGGGGTCAAATACTTTTTTCCCTCATTAAAATGCAAATTAATTTATAAAATTTTTGACATGCGTTTCTCTGGATTTTTTTTTTGTTGTTCTGTCTCTCACTGTTCAAATACAACTACCATTAAAATTATAGACTGATCATTTCTTTGTCAGTGGGCAAACGTACAAAATCAGCAGGGGATCAAATACTTTTTTCCCTCACTGTATCTCAGCCCAGGCACGACTCAATTTCCCAAGAAGCAACACACACCCGTTACACACGCATGCGCTCACCTTCCCCGGAGTTCTAATCACGCACACCTGTCACCAATCTCACGCATGCTCACACCACGGCATATAGAGACTCTTTCACCACAGTGACTTCCAACTACGTATTCTGCCTTACCCCTATTGTTTTGTTCGCCGATCGCCTGACCTCTGCCTGCCTTAACGACTACGAACTTTGATCACCCCCTTTGCCTATGTAAAAGTGAAGTTTAAAAGTAAAATATCTTTTAGGAATTTTTTGATCAGGGACTTGTATGGAGAATGAGCTACACGATGTAAGAATAATAATAACTATGTTGTTATTTTCAAAGAAAAACATCTCATTGTTGATGTGGTGAAGGAGTCTCCAGTCTCAGAGGTAAAGCTATAAGTTTTCTGACATCTTCAGATGAATGATGAAGTCCTGTGTTGAGTTCTCAGTGTGTTTTGGATCGCTGTCTTGCTGCATGATGAAGTTCTTCCTGATTTGTTCGGACGCATTTCTCTTTAAATCTGCAGACAGGATGTTCCTGTAAACTTCTGAATTCATTCTGCTGCTACCATCATGAGTTCATCATCAATAAAGATTAGTGAGAATGTTCCAGAAGCAGCCATGCGAGCCCAAGCCATGACACTCCCTCCACCATGTTCCACAGATGAGTTGTATGTTCTGGATCATGAGCAGATCCTTTCTTTCTCCATCACTTTGGTAGAGGTTCATCTTGGTTTCTGTATTTCTTTGTGAATTCCAATCTGGCTTTCTGATTCTTACAGCTGATGAACAGTTTGCATCTTGTTATATGGCTTCTTCGAACGTTGGATAGTGATACCTCACGCTGCCCTGTGGAGGTTGTTGATGATGTCACTGACTGTCGTCTTGGGGGTTTTCCTTCACAGCTCTCACAATGTTTCTGTCATCAGCAGCTGTTATTTTCCTTGGCTGACCCTTTCGGTGTCTGTTGCGTTCTTTCTTTTTCAGGGGATTCCAAATTGTTATGTTTGTGAATGTTTGTGAAATGCCTCTGATAGATATTCCATCTTTTCTCAGCTTAAAAATGGCTCGCTTTTCTCCCATAGACAGCTCTCTGGTCTTCATGTTGGCTTATCCTTTTAAACAACATGTTTACCTTTTAATCTCAAACCCAAATGTCTACAGTCTACAGCAAAAAAGAAAAATTGAATTGGCCTTGCCGTTCCAAGAGTTTAGAAATGATCAGCCGTTTCCCCAGCAACCTCTCTTTTTCTCTCTCCCTCTATTGACGTGAATCATTTATTTATGAATAAATAAATAAATAACACAGTTTGTCACATTACCAAGAAACCTCAAAGCATAAATTCCTATGTCTTGAAAATGTCTGAAAACTTACTGCAAACTTACAGGTTTACCTCCGACTGTTACAAAGCGCTAACGTAGACTAACTAAACGTTCCACTAAACTAAACCTTCACCATATCAACAATTACACACGCTTCTAATCAGCGTCCGAGTACGAGGCCGAGTCCCTGTGAACGAGCTGTCACCATAGTAACAATAACGCATTAGACGTACGAGCGCATTAATACAGAGCTGCTGTTATACAGTAGCCTGACCAAACAGAATCCAGAACTCCACAGTATATCAACGTATGTCACATACGGCAACATGATTTACGGCTAGAAATGTCAAAAAGGAGAATGTTTGTGAAAATATATCTCGTATTAGAGATGCACAGAATTTGAGCATTTTTAAATCTAATCTAAAACCTCATTTTTTAGCTTATTCAAGTCTGTTTTTTTTTGTCTGTATGTTTTGTGCCTCGAGAAGCTGCTTTAAAGTCGCCATATAAAAATAAAGTCTATTATCATTATTATATATTTTTTTAAATTAGATTTGCAAAAAATCTGTTAATCATTTTTTTTTCTCATTAGGAATTTACATCTGTCTTAAAATCCCAGATTATTTAACTATTCGTTAATCGATAGAAGAGATGCTATACATGCAGAAGTTTTAAACTGAAGTAGTTTGTGCTCATGGCACAGAAACAGGTAAGACATTAAGGTTTAAACACCAAGTTTGCACTTTTATTTACTTTTTTTGATTTACTGTACAAGTACAGTATGTAGCCATTTTTGGAACCTCAACGAGGTGGGATTGAGGTGAATCTGGCAACCCTGCAATGTGCAGAAGTGAAAGAGGTGTACATTGAGAGAGAGAGAGAGAGAGAGAGAGAGTGAGAGAGAGAGAGAGAGACAGAGACAGAGAGTTTGGTGACAGAAAGTGAAATCTGGGTTTTTATTCTGTACTGAGTTCTGAGCAGATGTGCATAGTACTCCAGCTGTGGAATTAAACCCGGATATAACTGTGGATTAATCTGAATTGAATTTCAGACAGGTAAACTTGGAGACTTTGCACTTTTGGAGCTGATTAACTCCAGGTATTAGGACAAACTCGTAGTCTTTTTTTTTTTTTTGCACTTTCTTTCTTTTTTGTTTGTTTGTTTGTTTGTTTTCTTCTTCACCTTCATCCTCAGCAGCAGGATGAGTCAATGGAAACAAATCCAGCAGCTGGACATGAAGTTCTTGGAGCAGGTGGATTATTTTTATGATGATAAATTTCCCATGGAGCTGAGACAGGTGCTGGCGAGCTGGATCGAAAGTCAGGACTGGTAGGATCCTAAATAAAATGATTTCCAAATATCCCTCTATTATGTCTATCTATAGATGTATGTATAGTTCTCTTTAGAGCTTTGTCTTTCTGATGATTTCGGGACTCAATCAGATTTGATGATCAGATTCATGCCGAGTCTTAGCTTGAGCTCTTAAAAATGGTTCCAATTAGAACCAAAAGTTTTTTTTTAAATCCTGATGCCACATGAGACCCCTTTTAAGTTTTACTCTCAAGCTCTTTAGAGAAGCATTTATGTACCGGTGCTTTAAAGAACCCAGAAATGATTATTCACAGCAGTGCCACAATGAACCATGTAATCATAAGTTCTCTTTAAAAAAAGTAAATAAATAAAATAAACCCCTAAAGTTAGTGCTTTAAGGAAGCAAAGTAAGCTTCTGAAGAGAGATCCCAGGAGAACCTTTTTCCGGTCCCACAAAGAACCAAAGCTCGGGTTCACTTTAACATGTTAACGGATGACGCACTCAAAAACCAATCCAGTGCTCTGAATAGGTTTATAACGAACCATGAAGAACTTCTTTAATCCTCAAAGAACCATACAGCTTAAGTCAAGAACCCTATACAATGAAAAATGGTTCTCGACAAGAAGAAAATTATTTACAGACCCCACAGTGATGTAAAGAACCATTAAATAACCTATATTTATATTTTTAAGAGTGTATATTGGATCTTAAGTGTATGTAAAATCTCCAGATTAATCGTTCGAGTAAATCCAAATTGAGCATTACAAAATAAAGAAATAAATATACGCAACCCTAAGTGCACACGTTTTAGTCTGTATGCGAATGGAAAAGAAGAGGTCTGGATAAGATAATCTGAGATAATCCAAGATAGAACTTTTATTGATCGTTCTTTGGGATTTGTAAGAAGCGTAAAAAAGAAAAATGAAAATAAAGAAATATAAATTTGACAATGCCAGTAAAATGAAGGTAGCAGTATGATCAGAAAATGTGAAAAAAACAAACAAACCTTAAAACAAAACAAACCAGAAGTACTGGTACTTTACAATCAGATACTGGTATTGTTACCTTACTGGTACCATTTTTCATTACAATTAGATACAGGTACTGGTACCTTACTATCTGTGTACAGATATACAAAGATGATAGCAGCATGACATGTAGCATGAAAGACTATCAGCTAGAGAGCTAACAAAAGAGCAAACCTGATCCCATATTTATTCAACAAATACCACTGTTACTTATAAACCCACAAACCCAAGTTAATCAAAGTCAGTACATATTAGCTATAAGGAATAATAAACCGTCTGGATGTGACACTTCAAACAAAATACATCATTTGACAACAGAAAATGGCATCTATGCTCATCAACAAATCGTGCATCAATCATTGAAACATGAATAATCTTATATCTCTCATAGTCTTATATGACTGGCTGTTCTATTTTAACATTCTGTGTCATGCTGTTACGGGAAAATAATCAATGATCAATGATGGGGTGGTGTGATGAAGCAGGGTTCCAGTTACCACCCTGTGGATGATCACTTTCCTATAACAGCAGGCCCTGAACTGTTTTATTCCTCCTCCACCACACACTCCGAATTACAGCACCGTCTGACCAATCAGAAGCCAGGATTCAACAGCACTGTAAACGCACGTGAGGCACGATAAGTTCAACTAGTTCACAGTGGCGTGGAAAGGATGTTATGGCTTGCAGAGGAAATAGAACAAGAGCTTTAGATGGACGAAACGAATAAAGTGACTGCAATTTAAAAACAAAAATGTAAATAAATACGTTTATTTATTTATTTTTTTAAATCGTAGAAATGATTTAAATCCTCGCCAACACGAACTCAAAATCAACCGATCGGTCCAAATCAAGCGGCCTGGCTTCGAAGTGTGGAAACAGCTGTGGCACACCAGCTGCACTGATAATGTTTTAAATACAATAGAAGTTTAAGTCTAGGCAATGCTTAAATATCTAAGCTAATGTTTCCGACGCAATCGACGCTAGCTATAGTAGCTAAGCTAGCTGGCAAATGTTAATTAGTCGTGATTAATTGGTAAGAGATTAATGAAAGACGCCTGCCTTTTGGATGTTTTAAGGCATTAGATGATTGCAAAAAAAAACAACAAAAAAAAAAACAACAACTCCATGGCAACATTAGAAATAAACAAATAAATAAACACACAAGTAAAAGAGAGAGGCGGAGCTTGCAGCACTTACATGGACATACAATCATTAATTTATACTCATACAGAGTGACATCAGTTACCAGTATTAGCATTTTGAAGTATGTGTGTATATATATATATATATATATATATATATATATATATATATATATATATATATATATATATATACACATACACAGTATATATGTACGTAAATATGTTTCGATGCGTTTCTGTTTTTAGGGAAACAGCGATGAATCATGAGGCCATGGCCATGGTGCTCTTCAACAACTTCCTGACCCAGCTAGAGAGTCACTGCACTCAGGAGCCGAACTTCCTGCACCGACACAACCTGAAGAGAATATTCCAGCAGATACAGGTACGAGAAACCTGCATGGATCACCTGAGCTGTCAGACACACAAAACTGTTATTACACTTCAAAATACCGGAGCTCTCGTTCAAAACGAGTCTGGCGTTTGAGCAGCAGTTTTCTTCCTGGGATAATATTGGTGGCAGCACTGGATCTAGTTTTCTCGAGAAAGGATTAAAAACTCCATAAACGTTTAAAACAACAACAACAGCATGGGATCGTATTCAGAGTTGACGCCTTGAGTCCCAAACGTTCCATCAATTTCTATACACGGAAAGTTCCTTGAGTTCAGAGTCAGGTTACGCAGCCGCTTAAGCTGATTTTCAGATTATTAAACGTAAATTCCGAAGTCTGCGAGTCGAAAAGCAGCATCCAAGATGGTGTTTTTTTTCCTCCGTAGCTTCTAGATCACCCCTTTAAAAGACAAATGAAAAAATCAGGGATAGAAAATGCTGACTATAGAAGGAAATTCAACAGGCGGTCATGTAAAGTAGCTACCTGCTACGCTTATAGCTCACGTTAAGTTAATTCATTCGTCAAAAAAAAAAACGTTTTTTTATCCATTAAACAAATCACTCCTCGAAGTAAGTAATACCTCTGGTCTGCTTTGATGTGTGCAAAACAAAAGATTTCACGGACTTCTAGTATTAGGACGATACACGCTCAGCGCAACACTTAAATCCTAGCTAGCACTTTTTGGTTACCAGACATAATACGACTGAGTAAGCATGGAGTTAGTTAGCACTCTTTTAAAAACACCTAGCTTAGTTTATGGCCCATGATTAACATGGTCAAAATGCTACCCGAGTTGTCAGGTACGGCAAAATAAACCCATGCTAATATAGTCCGAATGCTGTAACATGCTAGCAGGGTAAAGCGTTAACAATGGTGGTTTCATGCCTACTTTCACGTGAATGGCATCAAACCACTTTATTTCCCGAAAGTAGCGCATGATCAGGTCGATGACTTGAAACTTGACTTGAGGAAATAAGACCAACGTTGAGATAGGACACACCAGAAGCACTTATCACCACTTTGAGGTTTGAGTTTCACACTTCTGCCAGCAAAATATCAGAAATTCTGACTTTTATCATTATTACTCGAAACTAGTGTCGTGACAGTGAGAGTAAACGTGGTCGTGTTTTATCTCTTGTACTCTCTTGCGTCAAGCTGTGTTTATTCAGCCACCTTTACTAACGCTAGCATTAGTTAGCACTGACAAAGCACACACTTCAGCGTTAATACCACAGCAGTGACGTAAAAGAAAATGTAATGAATACATCTTAATGTTCCGATGTTCATTTTAGGTTATGGGAGAGATATAAGATTTTACAAATGAGCATAAATGACAACATGTTACTAAAAGTTGTTAAATCAGCTGTATATATATATATATATATATATATATATATATATATATATATATATATATATATATATATATATATATAATATAAAATATACACACACACACATATATACAGACTAAAAGGTTAAGTGTAGCATACCTTATATATCTTTCTATAGAAACAGGATGCTTCTGTCAAAAAGTTCCTCATCAATTGTGCAAACAAATGTCTTTTATTTTGTCTGAAATTTCTCTAGAACTTATTTACACACATTTACAGTTGAACCATGTGTCCACTTACACACTATCTGCCTATACACTGTTTTGGTCAAGTCAATCAGATATTTCTGCTGTTGGAACGTAAATGTCTGATTCAACTGCAACTCCAAGCAACAACAAAACAACCAGGAAAACACGAATATAAATATAATATATCAGATACGGATTTATCAGTCATTGAAGCGAATAATAAAAAAAAAAAAGGATTTAAAGATTTATTTCCGTCTGTGGTGCAGAAACGGGGCGGATATTTTGACAGCCAGTATCTGATTACAGACCGAAGCGATTAGGCGCATTTCAGTTTCGCTACGACGTGTAGCATTCTAACACCTTGATCAGGCTGTGATAAAATCACACAACGTTGATCAAGTGTGTTAAGCTGACTCTTTACTCAACAAGATCTGTCCTCCAGGATTTTGCGATTTTACGATCGCGGAAACGAACGCAAAATTCGAGGAAACGCAGCGATATTCGGAGGAGCTTGCAATAAAAATTTTTTAAAAATTGACCGCAGATTTTCCGCAGATTCGGACTGAGACGCGTCCTGCGACATCGTCACGACGCGCTCTTCGATTCACGTGCGTCGAAAACACGAGTACAGCTGAAGAGGTCTCGTTTACCGACAAACATCACTGTGAAAGAGCGTGCAGAACTATTTCGTGCGATTCCAAATCTCGCAGATTCGAGTAGTTTTCCGCAAAAAAACAAAACAAAAAGCACAAAAAAACTCTTTATGGACTTAAAAAAATGTATTTTTTCCCAAAGAATAGATTTATAGGCATATATACACTACCGGTCAAAAGTTTGTGGACACTCGACTGAAATGTTTCTCACGATCTTAAAAAACTTTTGATCTGAAGGCGTGCGATTAAACGTGTGAAATCGGTGTCGTGGACAAAAATATCATCTCGTTTCTTTCATTAGAAAACTCACATTTCATTTACAATTTGTTTCTTTAAACGGAACGACTCGGAGAGAAATATTCCAATAAAAGCGGCCAATAAGAGTCCGGCGTCGGTGCGAACTCCTTTAATACTGTTTAAAAATCATCTCGGGGAAATTCCTTAAGAAAGTGCTCAAGAAAACGCCAAGAATACATTTCTGGAAATTCTCTGCAAAAAGCGTGTCTACTTTGAAGATGATAAAATACTAAATTATTTTGATTTATTTGGGATTTTATTTTTATCACAACATAATTTCCACAATTCCATTTGTGTTACTCCAGAGTTTTGATGACTTTATTATTATTGTAAAATGTAGAGAAAAAATAAAAATAGAGAACGAGGGTGTCTAAACTTTTGCCCGTTAGTGTAGTTATATACTAATATCCTGTGTTCCTATTTCTGTGATGGAAATTAATCAGATATTATTGAGGACTCAAAGGTCAAAATAACAGTGGGTGAGTGGGTGGAAATGTTGGAACTCCATTCAGCCTCATCTAGAAACTTCATCAAGGACATATTGTATTAATTAAGACACTAGTTCATATTGGTGACATTATTTTTACATCATGAATCTAATAAACCTTTGATGTTTCACATGCTCATTATTTATCCAACGTGGGAAATAATGTTATTTAAAGATGCGATAGTCGATTT
Source organism: Ictalurus punctatus (assembly GCF_001660625.3). Lineage (NCBI taxonomy): Eukaryota > Metazoa > Chordata > Actinopteri > Siluriformes > Ictaluridae > Ictalurus > Ictalurus punctatus. The sequence continues at coordinate 5,150,401 of NC_030421.2, read as the reverse complement.
ATTTCTTACTGGGAAAAAAAATGGTATCTTGGAAAGTACTGTGAAGAAGATGCACTTGCATGAGTACAAGTGGCTGAGAAAACCCGGTGGAGTCCGGTGCAGAGTGCTTGTCTGTGTTTACATGGCCTCCTCCTGTCAGTCTTTTTAAAGACACGCCCCCTAACGCCCCTTCACTCCACCACCATCGCAGTCTTTTCGGAAACATGGTGGACTCTGGAAAGCACCCAGAGCAGCCACATACTCTGAGCTAAAAGCACTTTTCCCAAAAACAACTTACTGACAAGAAATGATCAAATGAGAATAAACTGGTACCGGTAGTGCTTTTCCAAGCTGGGGGCACTTTATTACTGGCAAGGAAGGATGTAGAATTAGTGACGTTTTTCCTGTTTTAATGGAACGTCTTTACACAACTAATACAGTGTGAAGTGATGTTATGTTCCCGAACGCATCGCAGCTAATGTCTCTCATCTACATCCAAATAACGAATAAAGCTTGAAAGTGATGTCATGACCACGCCCGGTATTGCTAATTCTAACTAAACGATATGGGCAATATGACAAAAATAATCATTATATATATCAAAGATCAAGATATTTCTACGATGCACAATATGCAACACGATGTACAGGGGAAAAAAAGCTGTTGTAAACAACAATACATTCGTTTATTATTATTAAGCAAATTTATAAGAAAGTGGGTTTTTAAAAAATATATATATATATTTAAAAAATTTATTTATATTTAAAATGAAAACACTCAAAAACTGGGGGAAAATCTGTCCAAAATTTAACATCACATCAGCTGCTTCTAGACAGTTTGTAATTATTTAAAAATGGTAAAAATATCGCAATATCAATATTAATATCGTCATATCGCCGAGCCCTACTGAAGTTTCAATGGGGCAAGGCTTTGTCTAAATGACAATATACGGGGAGGCAGGTTTCAAGGTGTAAACAAATCATTCCAATGTTGTTGTACTTCACTTGACTGATCGTGACTTGTATTTAAAGAGACCTGTTAATACACACTGTTCTGTGGAACATGCGTACGCACACTAAGTGTGTCGCAGTTAGGTTTAGACCTTCACACCACTTCCTACACACTTTGGGGGAAGGGGTGATTGTATTCTATTTGTATATGTTATGCTTGGTGGTATGACACACATTAGGGGGAAGTGAGATGGCAGCGTACATGCAAACAGCCGGCCCTCTGAGGTTTGTACTGCTGTTGTATAGAGACACCAAAGTGTCTGAAAAACAAAAACAAAACACTGACACAGATTCTGTGTAAAAACCATACAACAGTAAAGGTTCTCTATCAGAAGTAGAACCCTTTAGTTAGCTAATGAACTCTTAAAGAACCCTCAAAGAACCCATTATCAAGTATTAATGGAGCTAAATTTGAAACTCCGTGCTGCGGGGGTTTCCTCCGGGTACTCCGGTTTCCTCCCCCAAGTCCAAAGACATGCATGGTAGGCTGATTGGCATGTCCAAAGTGTCCGTAGTGTATGAACGGGTGTGTGAGTGTGTGTGTGAGTGTGCCCTGCGATGGATTGGCACCCTGTCCAGGGTGTACCCCGCCTTGTGCCCGATGCTCCCTGGGGATTGGCTCCAGGTTCCCCGTGACCCTGAAAAGGATAAGCAGTATAGAAGATGGATGGATGGATGGATGGAATTTGAAACTCTAGGTTCTAGAGGGTCCCCCTTCTAAAAATACTCCAAAATAATACCAAAAAAAGTATAATAATTTTAATTTATACTCCTGTGGAATTTGAAAGAATTTGAAGAAAATATTGAACCAAAAACCTTCACAAGCTACATATGAAATGAATAAAACTAAATTGATCGGTTAAATAATGGCCTTAAACACAAGTTTCATAGAACGCATGAGCGTACAGAATTGAGCTTGGCCGTGCGCACCACTGGCATGTTTGGTGAAGGCGGAAAAAATCGGGGCCGAATACAAGGGAAAGCCCCTAGACCAAGTGACAATTCTTTGAATGGTTTAGCGATGCTTTGGGGTAGTTTTGCAGATCATGTGAAAATTGAGCGCCAAAATAATTCATATCAAATTTACATCGATAATTTATACAATTTCGATGCAGTTCAGTTCAATACAAATGAAATCGAATTGAATTGAAACGTGTTGCCTCTGCCAGCTGTAAGTTAATACTTGGACGGATATTTCAACAAGCTATACATGCAAATCAAAACATATACGCTTGCGCAACATCTATCAATTATAGTGACGGATTTGAACTCTGTTAGAAACCCGTTCGAATGAAAGACGACTGTTCACGAGGTTCAGAACGTGAAGACGAGACCTTGTTTTACAGTAAGAGTACTCGGTGATGTTATTGTCTGCAGGGCAGAGGCATCACCGGATATTAATTCTGAAGTGCCAGTACTTTTGACACCAACGTTTCAGATCTTCCTTGTAATTGCAGTAGAAATGCACTTCAGCAGAATATAAACTTTGTGGTTTCCTGCTATCATCTAACCCTGGCTTTTTTTTTTTCTTTCTTTCTTTCTTTCTTTCTTTCTTTCTTTCTTTCTTTCTTTCTTTCTTTCTTTCATGCAAAACATGAACATGAGTATCATGTCATGGAGGATGTTTGTCATGTAAAAGACTTTATGTACTGTACTGTACTGTACGTTCCTTTACTTTACGAACATCTGCCAGTTTCTAAGCGTTTTTGATAATTCAAGGGTTCACTGAGGTCTTGAATATGGTTCCTGAAAATCCCAGTAATTCGATATCTCAACAGACGTGTTGTTTATCAGAAATGCTGGAGGGTGAGACATGAATCAGAGGTGCTTTTTTTCTGCATGTGGGTGGATTTGGGGATTTCTCAAAACAACCTACCAAGAGTCAAATGTCAGGGGTTTTGCTCAGGATCATTTGAATATTCGTCGTTGGATGTTGTACTGCCATGCCAGCCTTAAAGAAAAAAAAAAAAAAAAAAACGCCAGACAGGAAAGCGTGTGGGCGATCACACTTTTATTTTTTCTTGCTCTCTTTTCATACTCCTTTTGTTTGTGTCACAACTTTCCGTGCGCATTTTGGAAAAAGAAAAGAAGTCTGGTCATTTTTTCCCCCCCAGACTGTCTTGTCTGTTTATTTTCTCCCAAGCTATCCCCCCCCCCCCCCCCCCCCCTGAAGTGTCTGTTAATGAATTCACAGCTTTACCTATTATGAATCTCTAGCAGTTTGGTTTTGCTTTCATTAACGGATAACGTCATACTGCATTCCTTATTAAATACAATTCCAGGAAATTGTACAGATTCTCAATCACGATATTTTACAGCTCTGTCGTGTGAAAGACAGGGTGTGGGTTTGTTTGTTTCGCCACGAATCAACGACTCTATGGAAACTTGTTTCCGCCACATATAGGAAAATATCATCCAATTGTTATCTCCACTGGAGGTTTGACAAGAGATTACTTGTATCGTATTACATACACGTTGCAGAATCTGAAAAATTGTAAAAAAATTTTAAAAATAATAAGACGGATCAGAAAAATCCCATGTTGTTGTTTTTTTTTAAAATTTAGTTCTGTCCTGAAGTAAACTCTTTCACATAACAGACGTTAACATCTAGTCCAGAAGACTAGACAATAATAACTGAATTTACACAAATGAACCAGTTTAAAAGTTTACACACGCACGATTCTTAATGCTGTGCGTCGTTACCTGGATGATCCACGACTGTTCTTATGGGTCGTGGTAGTTGTTCATGAGTCTCTCGTTTGTCCTGAGCAGTTACACTCATACACTATTACAAAAGGTGCAAACATTCACTGATGCTCAAGAAGGCAATATGATACATTAAGAGCCAGGGGGGTGTAAACTTTTTAACAGGATGATCGGTGTGAATTTATGTAGTACTGCTCTTCGGAAGCTACATAAGATATTCCTAGGAGACAAACTAATAACAATTTACACTGATCATCCTGTTCAAAAGTGAATATATATATATATATATATATATATATATATATATATATATATATATATATATATATATATATATATATATATATATAATTCATATATAATTCCCAAACTAAATTCAGTAGAGGACTTGGCCGATCCAAGCTCACAGCTATACAGTAGACGTCTTTACTCAAAGCTGGTCCACGGGACTTTCCCTGTATTTGGGTCAAAATTTGCATCTGCTAAATGGAAAAACATCTGGAACTCATCCAGGAACACTGATCGAATGTTTTTTGCTTTTTTTTTTTTTAAAGCTAATTTTTAATCAGTGCCGTAACCGTTCTCTATTCGTCTCACAGCTGAAATACAAAGCCCACCCTCAGCACCTGTCAGCCGTGATCTCCAACTGTCTGCGAGAGGAGAGACGCATCATATCAGCCGCCAGCATGCAGGAGCAGGTACGAGTCATGGAAACTGTTAGTTAGGATTCGTGCTTGTGCGGTATTGATTTTTCCCTGCTTGTGATAAAACCCCAGAACCGACTGGAAACGTGCATTTTCACCATTTCAGGTTTAAGGAGGACGTAATAATAATAATAATAATAATAATAATAATAATAATAATAATAATAATAATAAAGGACGCTCTGGATGATGGATTTTTAGTGATTTTGCAATGAACAGATCCAAAATACTACATAACAGTGCATTTCAGACGCTTTGCTGTAGGCCTATTTGAATCTGTTTCACTATATGTATTATGCACACATGAATGAATTTAAGACCTTCTCCATGTACAGTCACAGAAAGCAAACACGTCAACAAGATTGGGAAAAAGGGGGCGGGGCTTCCTGGATTTCTCAGCTAAGTGATGTTAACTTGCAGCGCTCCTAGACGTCACTGGATATGGCTGTAGTGTAATAGTGTAGTGCTTAGGGATTATAGCATTGTTATATCGCACAAGCCTAGTTAGGATCCTATGTATATATATATATATATATATATATATAAATATAAGTTCACTCTTACTTTGTGTCAGCTTGCCATCTTAGCACATAACATCCCCTGCCCATCATGCTGTTGTCAGGGTCCACTGGAGAAGTCGATGCAAAACTCGGCAGCTTTGGAGAAGCAGAAGAACCTGGACAACAAAGTGGCCGTGATCCGTAGCAGTGTGCAGGTGAGGCCAATGCAACATCAGTCTAAAAAAAAGAAAGAAAGACTCCACATAAATGAAAAATACTGTTAGAAACATGAGTGATCATGCTTTAAAAAAAAGAAAAGAAAAAGGTTTGAGATGTTTCTGTATGCCATTCCATGACAACGTGGTACTATGACTGCTCATGATGTATATACTGTATACGAAGCGGAATGTTGAGAGCTGTAGAAAATGTTTAACATTTCCATTACATGTACTCAGCTTCTGGACCAGGCTGTAAAGTATCTGGAGGACATGCAGGACGATTTCGACTTTCGCTACAAAACCCTCCAACTTCGAGGTGAGTGATCATACGTGATTATCTACAGCTCCACTGGACCAGGTTTCATGTAGGAGCTTGTCTGTAGGCTATTTTAACGAGCCAATGAATGTTTGTGTATGTGTAGGGTCGAAACTAGAGCCTGATCACATTTATATTTACATAAGTCACTGGGCAAATCCGGTACAGATTGTGCTTTGCACACTTGGATGGATGCGAAGTCATTTCTCGGTTCAGCACACAGATAGGGAAGTGAGTAGCTCTCAACAGGTTGGATTTGACTCGGCAGATTTTTGGTAACCATTTTTTTTTCTTTTCTTTTGTGTGCGTGTGTTTTAGTTGTTTTAGTTTTATTGATCTTTTGCCTTCTCGATTCACCATTTGGTTTGTTTAGTTTTGCCTGTATAGCGCTTTTAACAATAGATATCATCGCCAAGCAGCTTTACACCAAACACCAAATAGTGGGGGAGAACCCACAAATCAACAGATTGAAAATAAACTCGATTGAAAATAATCAGGAGGTTGTGTGAACGAATAAGAGTTGCTTGCTTTTCTACTCGTGACTACAGAGTAGGATATGTTAAGCAATATCACTGACTACGTTTACATGCATATCAGTATTCCGATATGAATCGGAATTTGGCGATATTCGAATTAGCATGTTGTAAACGCCGCAATCCGATTGCCCGAGTCGGATTGAGACAATATTCTGATTCCACTGAAATGAGATCTATGTGCATGGTCAAACTGCAAGGAATTGTGGGTACTTATAGATGCTTAGCTATAGGCTAGGTATTTAGGAACGGCAACTCGGGCATATTTAAACAGCCATGCATGTATGCAGGAATATTCCAAACATCGTTTTCAGAATATGGCTGCAACCCGAATATAGACCTTAAATTTGGATTTGATGTGCGTGTAAACATAGCCCCTGTCTGTATCTGTATTTGGATTCGGATTTAGACCCGAAGTGGGCGTGGCAGTTAATATTTGAGTTTGTATTTGTACCAGCTTGCGATATTTTCCAACAAATTCAGTTGATCCTACTTCCCAAAAGAGAAACAAATATTGAAACCACCTCTACCCTGACCAGGCAGGCACTGAGGATGAAGGAGCAAACGCTGTACATTGCGGAACACTATGTGCGTCGTCCACGTTAAAGAATGTCAGTTTAGACCACGTTCTGAATAATTTTTTCATACTCGGTTGCGTCCCTGCTGCAGACCCAGTGGAGAGAAACTCTCAGAACATGAAGCAAGAAGTCATGACCCTTCAGGAAATACTCAACCGTCTGGACTTCAAAAGGAAGGTGAGTTTTTAGTGACATACCGATTTAGTTTTTCTTTCGTCCATCGCCTTTATCTAACCTTCTGAGCCATTTAATTCCTCATATCATCCGTCGAATTTGCCCCACCCGAGGTGTTTTAACACACAAGTTCAGATGAAATGATCTCTGTGGTTTTTACACCTCCACCTTAGAGTAAGGCCTGCCCAAGCATTTCCTGTCAAATGTCAAGTCAAAATGTACTCCGGATTGCTGAGCTGAACAAATCCCACGGCAGAGCAAGTCTCTACAGCTCCGGGGAGACGCCACAGGCATGGTGAGATGGTGACTAAGCCATCCTGCTTGCCTTAGATTTTACTTGAGGTCACTGATAACGTCCCAAATGTCAGCGCCATTTGTATGAACGGTTAGAGTTTGTTGGGTTGTTTTTTTCTTCTCCATCTCTTGTGCTGTTAAATCGTGACTTAGGAAGTCCCTAAGAAAAACTGCACTAACAACAGGAAGTGATAACAGGATGTCATAAAAGTGGTGTAAAGTTGCAACCAATCAGTATCTTCTTATCCAGCCATGCTCAGGAACCATGCTGAGAGCTGTACCGTGTCAAAATGTGTCCCAATGGAAACGCCATTTGAAAGAACCTTACCGTGCTCGTATACCAGGCGATATTATGTGATGTAATCCTAGTGTACGTTGACATGTTAATGAACATCAAAGAATATCAAGAGGAGGAACTACAGCATCTTAAACATAAAACTCAGCACGAGGAGTTCGCTGGTAGCCAGAAACAACCCTAACCCCGACCCTGACCCTAACCCTAGGCAGGAACAAATGCCTACAGATGACGCAAGTTGAGTATGAAGAACAGCTCTTCGCCAGAATGTTGTTCATGTTGTTGATGATCAGCTGCTATTGTCAGTGGCAACGAGGGATTCTGACGCAACGAAAACTAAACCAGATTTCCAGCTGTGCAGAAGTCGAAACAAAACCTCCACTGCAAACCTACTTCATCCAAGCTAACTAATGCACCTAGCTAATGCACTTCATTTTTATTTTAAAATCAACTCGCTAACATTATAACGAATTAGCTAGAATAAGTGCATGCCATGTACTGTATGCACGCTTGTCTTGGCTGCTATTTAAACATAAACAGAGAGAGAAATGAGAATAAACTGTCCGTGCCGGCTCTGACTGATTAATCCTGAGTAGGTTAGTCATTTTGTTATTAGTATCAAATTCAAATTCTGTAATCAATTCTGTAATTAATAGAATTTATTTTCTCTCAACAGGAGATTTTGTCCAAAATGGGAGACGTGTTGAAGGAGATAGACAGCCTGATTGTCTCTCAGCTGATGCCTGAGCTGCAGGCGTGGAAACGTCGGCAGCAGATCGCCTGCATCGGAGGCCCGGTCCTCGCCGGACTCGACCAGCTCCAGAACTGGTACTGCCTCACACCACTCAACACTAATGAAATTAGCACTATGATGTTTAGGTTACTCAATTTATGTTTCTTGAGGTGTACGTATGGACCTTTCTGAAAATCGGAACATTTCTCTTCTACACTACTGTGAGATTTTGCCGGATATTAACTTCCAATACACCTGGGTCAGCTAAGCAAATATTAAATACCGGGTAGAGTTACGCGAGACACTGTGTGCTGGTTCCCACAGCGCACATTCCATACTGGTTAGTCTGAAGCTCACAAGAACAGTCGATTTGATTCCAGCAAACCTGGGCCGCACCTTTTAAAATAACAATGACTTGTAACAGCATGGCTTTCGGGAGGAGAATGAGGACTCAGGAGGAGGGAGGAGGCATCATTTCCAAAAAACTAAATGGCCATTTTCACACACAACAGCTCTCTCTCTCTCTCTCTCTGCTCAGAGATTCCTTTCACTGCAAGGCATGCAGCGTTTTAAAAGAGCATCGTTAATCAATCACACCCAGGTGATTCTGCCTTACATTCACAAGCCCACGCTGAGGAGAAAGTCACAAAAAAAAGCAAATCCTTTGAAGCACTTTACAAGATTACCAAATATCTTTCCGCTCTCTTTAATCCATCTGGTAGAAGTGACATCAGCGTATCATAGATGTCCGTTGGCTTGGTTTTATTTAAGGCGTCTGTCTGAGGAACACTGGCTATCAGGGGCAATAAATCATGGATGAGATGCCAGATTCACACCCAGGGGTGATGTTGCGTAGCCAGTCCACCTACCGGCATGTTTTTGAGAGATGAGAGGAAACCGGAGAACATGGAGGAAAACCACACGGGCACGTAATTTGGCAGACGCCCTTATCCAGGGAGATTTATCTCATTTATACAACTGAGCAGTTGAGGGTTTAGATCCTTGCTCAAGGGTCCAGCAGTGTGAGCTTGGCAGTGCTGGGATTTAATCTCACAACCTTCCAAACAGTAGTCGGATATCTTATCCACCGAGCTACCAGCGCCCAGCACAGAGATTAACCTGAGCTCAGGATCGAAGCGGAGCCCTGGAGGTTCATTTTACAGTATAACTAACAGCTGTCATATTGCAGTTGAAATAACATTCGAATAAAATAAATAAATAAAAAAGCAGGAATTGAGAGAAGTGGCAGGCAAAGCCCTTTATCCAGTCTCTTTCCTGCGTGTTGTTTGTTTCGTCTCTGTAGGTTCACCATGATGGCCCAGAGTCTGTTCCAGATCAAACGGCAGCTGGACAAGCTGGGCGAGCTGATCGTGAAAGTGACGTACGAGAGTGACCCCATCCCTCTGCAGAGACCTCAGATGGAAGAACAAGTCAAATATCTAATATATCACCTCATCAAGAGGTAAAGCACAGCACCCATGCTACAGACGACACGCTCGACTCGTTCGCAGTTTATAGTGAGGCTCAAAGTCAAAAGACAGAAGTGAAAACAGAAACACGGGGCCCCTGTGGTTATTGTGTAGCATCCAAATAAAGCACAGCACAGCTCTACGGTTGTTAAGAATAACGTCTTTCGATATAATCATACGCAAAAGACGTCTATGAACGTTATCGTTCAGGTTTTAATATTTGTAAAAAAAAAAAAAAAAATTAGCAACAAGATGTAACTATAGCTTTAAGTTTGAATTTATGGCAGTTTTTGGCAGACGCCCTTATCCAGAGAGACTTACATTTATTTCATTTATACAACTGAGCAATTGAGGGTTATGGTTCTTGAGTTAAGTAGTTCTTAATGGGTCATTATAGGTTCTTCAAGGTATCGTCCCTTAACGGGTTTAAGTGAACCCTATAAAGTTCTCTGTGGGACTGGAAAAAGTTCTCCTGGCATCACTTTTAAGAACCTTAACTTGGTTCCTTCAATTTTTTTTTTTAGAGAATTTACGATAACAGTTCCTTGTAACACTGCCATGAAGAACCATTTGTGGGTTCTTTAAAGCACCAGTAAAGAGACTGTTCTATAAAAAACTTGAACGGAAAGGGTTCTTTATTCAATTTAAAAGGGTTCTCTTATGGCATCAGGCTGGAAAACCCTTCTTGGCTCTGGTTGGAGCTTTTATGTCTAAGAGTGTGCTGTTACAGAAAATGAATCCACACCTTCTGACCAATCAAAATCCCAGAATTCAACAGCGCTGCAGTATTTCAGTTCATTTTTAAAGTTCATTTTAAGGTTAAGGATTCTTTGCTTGATTTGCAGTTCGTTTGTTGTGGAGAAGCAGCCGTGTATGCCTACACACCCTCAGAAACCGCTCATCATTAAAACTCAGGTGCAGTTCACCACTAAAGTCAGGTATGTATGAGTCGCACCTTACCTGCAGTATGAAACAGAGTCGATTTCACAAGACAGTAAAGTCCAGCAGGTCAGGTGTGAATAAACACCTGGTCAGGTGTGTGGGCTTGGTTATCTTCCATGTTCTCTTCAGGAATTCCCAGTGTTTCGCAATAATCATATCATATACTGCACCATAAGCTTACACTTTATATTAACAGTTCATTAACAGTTAACATTCTACCGTTGCCTTGGTGAAAATTTTGAATCGTTCTGTGATGAAAAACACACGTATTTAATTCGTCATCAGAATTGTTTAATTCATTCCCGTGGCAGCTTTTACCATACGGGGGTATGCTATAGAGTTACATTTTATTTTCCCATATCTCTGACATCTATATACAGTATTTCCTGTAAGTATTCTCCCATTTTGATGCCTGGATATAAAGACATTTTAATCACGACACTGTTTAAAGCTGTTTCTGATTGTTTTTCAGATTGTTGGTTAAACTACCTGAAGTGGATTATCAGCTTAAAGTGAAGACAACGTTCGACAAGTGAGTTTATTGTTCATTGGCGTCGTGCTTTAGCGCTGCGTTTCTTCAGACAGAACTGGGGTTTTTTATCAGGGTGGAGGGAATCGGGAATCGTGGCTACGAATACCAGTCGATTTCAGTGCAAACGCTTCAGGTGTCTGCTGGTGAGCTGAAAAGGAAACAGAATTTGAATAGTCTGCGCTTTATATAGCGCTTTTTAAGCTTAGCAGTTTCTCATTTTCACACATCAATATGGCAATACAGCTACCATGGAGAGCGCTAACTTGCCATCAGGAACACATTGGGGTTCAGTGTGGCGATTGACCCGCCAACCCTACGATTAGTGAACAGACCGCTCTAGCACCTGAACCACATCCACCCGATATCACGTTTCAGCACGACGATGACCGAAAGCGCACATCCAAACAGTCCAGACCTGAATCCAACTAAAAATCTAAAAACTAAATATAACCAGAAGGTGCTTCAAGAAACTATTAGTTTAGGGGTGTGCACGCGTATGGAGCTATGTTATCTTAATTTCTTTCTTTTCCTTCACAAAAAACAGCCATTTTTAAGGGGTGTATAGACTTAAAAAAAAATAAAATAATAATAATAATAATGATCCACTGTAATATTCATCTCATGTAAAATGCTTGATGTCCTCAAGTAAACTTTACTTCCTGTTGATTCATTATTTATATGACTCTCTAACACCTCCCATTATAAATATGTTGTTTAAGTCACAATCTGTTCTCTAACCCTTAGCAATGTAAGCGATACACAGGCAATCTTTCTAAATATAACTCTTTTTCTGTTGACTTCTCTGTGTTTTCTCTGTACCCAGGGACCTCCCAGCCGGCAAAGTGTGAGTACACACCGAAAAACCAGCGAGAGCAGCGACTTCCTGTCGTTTCTAGGCCAAGCCTCAATGTGAATGTTGTTTTGACACGGCTACAGGACGTGTGGTTTAGAGGAAACCAGTTATTCAGACTGAATGAACTGAACAGAATCTTATTAGAAATATTCACCAATACACTGAATACATGGACCTACTGTACATTCAGCTCTTTGATGGATCGTGTTGTGTTCAGTCCATTTTGGTAACATTGCTGGTATTTTTTGTTCTATAGTACCAGGCAGTTCTTCATCCCCACGAACAACACGAAAGTGATGGATGTAGAAGAGTCGTCGAACGGATGTTTATCGGTGGAGTTCAGACATCTGGTATTTAACCCCTAAATCTGTCCTTACAAGCGTTCACCTTTGACCGAGGTGAGCGTATTGGGTTGTAAAAGTAATACGTGGACGGGATCAGTTTGAAACAATTTGTGTCACGGTTAGTTTTTTTTTTTTTTTAAATACCAAAAGTATACCAAAAGTAGTCCTGTCCATTAAAACAGGTCCATTTCCGCCTGCTGCTGTAAACCCATTACCCATGACCCAACACAGCTTTTCCCGCCTAGACAGCCTCACCACTCCCTCCATTTCCTCTCGACTCGCCCTAAATCAACAAATCACAATCGCAGCCATTTTTTTAGTTAGTAAACAATGACATGCTGTACTTTTTATCTGTTTATAGTTACACGCCATGGCGCATCCTTGAAACAAATTCCTGTTCTCGCTTACGTTACAGCAGCTATGAGCCGTCGTTCCTTCATCGGTCTCTTACCGAGAAACCTACTGGCACTGGAGACTCCTTCCATAAACGTTAAATAAACGTCTCCTCACCGAAAACGTCACCACGTCAGCAACGTTTCAATCCGTTTATGTCGTATGAGTCCCTGCTAGTGAGCCGTTACTATAGAAACGATAACGTGTTAGAACGAGTGCATAAATATAAATCTGGGATTTGACGAGCTGCTGTTATAGGAAATTAATCAGCACTTTCTGACCACGAATCCATAATTCACGAGCATTGTGGTATAATACAAATAAACACAATGTTTTAATGATTGTTAGTTGTGTTCATTTTACACTTGCCCCCCCCCCCCCCCCCCCCCCCCCCCTTTTTTTAATTGAACATCAATAGGTCTTGTAATGCTAGTGCTAGCCGACGTGACAGTGAATAAGTGTGGGTTCCATGTTTAGCTGCTATGAGCTAATGTCTCTCTTCTCAACAGCAGCTGAAAGAGAAGAAATTTACTAACGGAACCAAAGGAAACGAGGTGAGAAGAATTCTGACGGAAGATTTCAAACGTCCCTTTGGCTTTGTCCTTCTGCATCGTCTCTGCGAAAGAGCAGAGTGCAGAAGCGTTAGTATACGTCAGTGATAAAGCACACAGGAAGTGCTGACGGAAGTGTGTTTGTCCGTTCCAGGGTCCGCTCACAGTGACGGAGGAGCTCCACTCGCTCAGCTTTGAGGCCATGCTGTGTTTGCAGGGGCTGGATATTGACCTGGAGGTGTGTTTCAGTGGCTGTTTGTAACAAAACAATGTTCACCGTATATCAGATCAGATCAGATGGTTGGTGAACTTCTAGACTCACGTCTGGTCAGTGGCAAAACCAGTTCGACCTTAAGTTGCAGTTAATATCGGCAGTATAAAGATGTTGTATTTAGGGATGCCGGAAAACTGAAAGTTACAGCTTTACCTCTGACTGTTACAAAGCAGTGGCACTGGAGACTCCTTCCATACACATTTTCTTTACTTTAAGAGAACATCACCTTACGAAACAATTAATACGATCACGTGCGTTTTAAAAAAAAATCCGTTTATGTGCTGTACAATCACTGTGAATGAGCCGTTACTATAGAAACGTATTAGAACTAATATAAACCTGTGATTTGTAGCACCCAAAATCTTTGTTTTGCTAGATAAGAAGCTTGATGCCTTGTGTAGGACCAGAATAGTCATCTTGTCTTCGAAATTCATTTCATTATAGAAGTGTTGCAAAGCTATTTAACGATATCAAAACATAAAGATACTAAACAACTTATAGGCCACAAGGGTGACTTGACTGTAAATTGTATTTGTGTGTGTGTGTGTGTGTGTGTGTGTGTTTCTGAAAAATCTAGACTTGCTCTCTGCCGTTGGTGGTGATCTCCAACGTCAGCCAGCTGCCTGCAGGCTGGGGCTCGGTCATGTGGTATAACCTCCTGACAGATGATCCGAAGGTGAGACGTGAAAACACACAGCAGTGAAACACCAGGAGAACCCGGGCACTGATCTTATCACATGGAACATTTGCATAGAACCGGGCTGCGTGAAACAGCCAGGCAAATGAGGATCTGCTATCCCTAACTGCTTCCCTATAACCTAAACGTTCCCTGATTAAGCCTTTTTGTTATTTGAGGCGAGACACTAAGAGCGAATACAATAACGTTTAACAACAATGCACGTCGCAACTAATCCTAAGCCACGTTTTCCATTTATACAAATGAGGCTTTATGTAATTAAATACGTAATAAAACCAAAAATCTAGTCCACGGGTGATGAGGCTCACAAAAAAGGGATATTTCTTTATCGTTTAAGCATTAAAACACACAATGTTTAATGTTATACGATTCAGTATAAAATCTAAAATAAGTCCACGCATGTTCAACATTGAGAGAATTTATTACCTCTGTAATATCCTTCGAATTAGGAATACCATGAATGCAGCTCATACAGTGAGAAACGAGCTTTTCAGGAATATATGGCGTGCCGTGATTTTGAAGTGGGCGGAGCTTAAACCCTACTTCAGAGTTGCTAACTTTCAGATAATGCTGTCATTTATTTTAATGCGGATTAAATGAAGTATAGAAATTTGGTCAACTGCCAGTTCCCACCCACCATCCAGCTCTCCCCGATCATACGTCACCTGGGGAGGGTGCAGGCTCAAACACGTGCTTCCTCTGAGACACGAGAAGCGGACTTCCACGGCTGCTCGTGCTAACTCGCTTAGAGGAAAGTGCTATCTGCTCTCTTCTGCATACGTGACTTGCAGACGCTCTCGATTGGCTAGTGTCGCTGAGATTGACAGGGAAGACAGTATGCCCTGGCCACCTGTCGAACCGCTGGTTAAGCGTCCTAAAATTTTATTGACGAACAAATCTAAATCGCTTGTTTTCTCTCTTTCTCTCTCTCTCTCTTTCTCTCAATGATGTGAATGTACTGTAGAACCTGGCGTTCTTCAGTAATCCACCCAGAGCCAGCTGGAGCCAACTCTCAGAGGTCATCAGCTGGCAGTTCTCCAGTTTCGCTGGTCGTGGACTTAATAAAGAGCAGCTGAGCATGCTGGGAGATAAACTTCTGGGTCAGTCGTACACTCCGTTCATCAGTCAGAACTTTACTGATATTAATGAACGTCATGCAGTGAGTAATGACTCTGAGAGAAGAGAGTCTGTTTTCATTATGTAATCTAATTCATAACTGGCAAAAATGATGGAATCACCACACTTAGACACTTAGACGACGCTCACCCGGCTTTTTTTACCTCGTAGCAAATAAACAAATCACAGATAGGACACAAAACAATATATTTTAAAAAAATATCCCATTAATTAAAAGAATTGAATGAGTTTGAGGCATGTTTCACGAAGTCAGAATGTTCAGCTATTAAACAAAAATTGTTTGGTGTCATATCTGTGATTGGTTTATTTGCTACGAAGTAAAAAACAAAACAAAACGGGTACGTGTCATCTAAGCGTCTAAGTATGGTGACTCCATCATTTTTGGCACGGGTTGTTTGCACATTTTTGCACATCTGTATGTGTGAACTGGCTGAGAATGAAAGAGAGTCGGGCATGTCTGGGCATATCACAAGATGAAGCCGAGAGGTTTCCCCCCTTCGGTATTGTTGTTGAGGAATGTTTTGTCAGTGAATGCGAAATATCCTGAAGGTAAACTGTATTTCATAATCATGCACTGTTCTGTTTAAAGGTCAACACGCCTCATATAACGACTGTCAGGTGTCCTGGTCCAAATTCTGCAAGGTACGTCCTCACGTCTGACTCCCACTGGCTTTTCTAGCTGCAGGACATCCTAAAAAGTCCTCAAAAATACTTTCTAGACTATTCTGAAGTGTTTTCCACACAACATGTTGGATAAAACACGACCATGCACGAGGCAGAGTGTGAGTTAAAATAAGGATAAATATTAGCCCTGCGTTGTGTTCACGCGTCCCAGAGGAATGGGTCAATCCTCAGAGTGCCTAGTGGGATGAATCTGATAAGTATAAAAAATTTTGGGAGGAAAAAAAGAAAGAAAATGAAAGGAAGAATAAAAATCGAACGAATGAACGAACAAACAAACAAACAAACAAACAAATAAATACACCTAGCATTAGCACAGTTAGCAATAAAACACAGAGACACGTCAATTTGAGGAAATGTACATTATCTAAACTAAAAGCAACTGGAGCTTATCTAGTTTTTGTTTCTTGCTGTGGAATAAATATTGTTCGAGTTTTTCTTATTTATGGTTTTTGTAGAGCATTTTTAAGATTTCTTATCATTACTGTAAACTCGGTCTTATTTAAATTGGAAATAACCTTTAAAAGCCTGTAGACCTGAGCTATTAAATGTATCTTTTAAGTGTACTTTTATTTTTCTGGATCTGCGTTTACATTTTGTTGTTCTTGTTGTTGGTGTTGTTGTTGCGTTTAGGAAAACATTCCAGGGAAGTCGTTCAGTTTCTGGCTGTGGCTCGACTCCATCCTGGAGCTCATTAAGAAACATTTACTTCCTGTTTGGATTGATGGGTGTGTATCATTTTCAGTATTTAGCGAGCGCTCGGCTCGGTTTTAAATCTTACTAAAGGGACATCAGGCTACAAGAGTGTGTTACCAGTAAAACAAATCTATATGATAGAACCCGGTAGAATTAATAAAGCCGTTGCCCGTTGCCTTTCGACACATTTTTTTCCCGACGCTATCATATTAAACGGAGGTGTGAGGAGTTGGGCTGGGCGAAACAACAAAAATATCATATCGCGATAACTTGAGGACATTTCTACGATACACGATACGTATCACGATTTAGAATTCCGTGAACAGTAGTAAAATAAACAAAAAAATGCGTTTGACAATACTTTTCTTTAATGCCTACAAAGACCAAGAAGATACCATTTCATGTGTAATTATTAAAAATGTAAAAAACACATCAGCCTACCAGCGATATCTCAGAAAAGTGTATCGAGAAATCGTTTATCATGATATCGATCGTATATCGATATATCTCCCGGCTCTGAGTAAGTAAGGAGACGTTTATTTAACGTTTACCGAAGGAGTCTCCAGTGCCAGCGCTTTGTAACAGTCAGAGGTAAAGCTGTAACGTTTATGTTTTCCGACATCGTCGTGACAGAAGGGTTTGCACGCGTGTTTGCGTGGAGCGTCTGCTGTATAAGTCCCTTTGAATGAGCTGTCACTATAGAAACGCTAGCGAATTAAAACGAGCGCATTGATATGAATATAAACCTGTGAGTCGCAGCTTCTGACCAGTCAGAATCCCAGACTATAAAAGATTTACATCACGGCTCTGCTTAAACCTGTCCAGCGGGTGGCACTAGTGAGCCATGACTCTTGCGTCAAAGCAGGGGCCTTTACATGTACCTGTGTATTTGCTGAATGAATGAATAAATAAATAGATAAATAACCACTCCCTGCTGTGCTGTGGCGTCTACAGATACATCATGGGGTTCGTCAGTAAGGAGATGGAGCGCGCTCTGCTGAAGGACCGGGAGTCCGGAACGTTCCTGTTGCGCTTCAGCGAGAGTCACCTCGGAGGAATCACCTTCACCTGGGTGGAGCAGGACAACGGTGAGAATGAGATCTCCCACTTTAACGGGACTGAAGGTCGGGGTATTTAAAATAATAGACAGAAAGAATATAAAATGAATTTCTTATTCCCACGCAACCAGTCAAATATAAACCTCTACAGAATACTGTGTGTATTTAAACATATGTGTGGTTGTAAATCGGTCAGATCAAAGGTGTTTACGGGATAACAGATAACAGAAGTGTTATTGTGATAGTCGTGTGTCCTAACGGACTGCATATGTCCTCAGGTGAGGCGAAGTTCATCTCTGTGGAGCCGTATACCAAAAACCGTCTCAGCGCACTTCCCATCGCCGATATCATACGAGATTATAAGGTTATTGCGGACGGGATCGTCCCTGAGAACCCGCTGAAGTTCCTTTATCCCGACATTCCTAAAGACGAAGCTTTCGGGAAACATTACAACAGTCAGCCGAACAGAGGCGAGTTCTAAACGTTGGCTGTTTCAAACGTTTTGGTTAAAAAACAACACAAAAACACCACAAACATTGACTTCCTGTCTCTTTCTGTCTGCTCTTACAGTTTGTCCGTACATCCCAACTATTTTGATTCCCATCTCTCTGAAGTAAGTCTGAGTTTTGTCCCAGAACACGCACGATCACTATAAAGCACACTGGCTCGTTATCTTGTGCGTTGCTTCTTGTGTTAATTGTTTGTGTGTGTGTTTGTTCAGCACCACTCCTCCTCCTTGCTCGTCTCCGGAGCCACCGTTATCCCCGGGAATGTCGCACATGCTCAGCCAGCACATCAGCCCGTATGAGATCGAAAGCGTTGTAAGTTTTCTTACTCATCCGTCCTGGATTATTAGCCTCTGTCTCCTGGAACGGAACATAAAACACATCGAAATGACATGGAAATCGTGTCTTCACTCACTACCGTGACGTGAAATTTGACAAGAAACAGATTAAAAGTGTGACGTGCCATTTATTAATAAATATAAATGTATCACCATTGGCAAATTGCTTGCGGTGTGGGAGTAATAAAACACTTCAGGACACGCTGTAATTGGAAAATAATCAACTTTTGGGGTGGGGCGACGTCAGAGTCATCGCAGCACATCCCATATATTTCCCAACAATATTTTTAGTTATTACAAGTACAAGAAGTCATACTTTTTTAAAGTCCATTTATAGTTACATTTAATGTTGTGGAATATTCTCATTTGCATATCTAGCAAGTTATAATAGTCGAATATTTTCTCGCCAACCTCTCTCTTCTTTCTGCGCGTTACCAAACAACCACAACGTGTAAATTAGGACCGGGCGATATGAAGTCATGATATCGATGTCATGATAAACGATTCCATAATACACTTTTTATCTGAGTTATCATCAGTGTTGTGACATTTTTTTTTAAATATAATTGTGTATTTTTGTTTGTTTTGCAGATGAGTTCGTTATAGACGGTCCTGCATTCCATCTGCTCCGGCACAAAGATGTGTGGTGTGTGTGTGTGTGTGTGTGTGTGTGTGTGTGTGTGTGTGTGTGTGCATACGTGTGTGTGTGTGTGTGTGTGTGTGTGTGTGTGTGTGTATAAAATCATTTATAAAAATCTGTCTTTGTTCAGTCCTCCACGTCCATGTGCACTTCCTCTGTACATTTTATGTGATAAAAAAACCCCGAAAAGCTAGAATGCACAGAATTAACTTTTAAAATCAGAAAATTTTATATATGTCAAAAATGTTCGTGTACGGTTATATCGCACGGCCCACGGGGTAATTCGGTGGTACGCGAGTAACGCATTTAATCTGTGGCTCCTAAAGGTTTTAAGACGCATGCTGTGGAACAGGAATAAAATCTAAAATCTAACGAGTCCAATGCTTACAATCCAAACAGGTTTTTCTTCACTGATAAGAGCATCACTGTGATGTCCTTGTGCGTGTTTTTCTTTTTTATTTCTGTTTTGCAGGAAAATATGTAATATGTTGCCGGCTCGATGAATGTACAATTTTTGATTCTTTTGCATTTTCAATAAAAATAATACAACCACTCGTGTTCCTTTTGACACACCAGCCACACAACAGGATTTTCAGTCATGTTGCTCTGATTCAGTGTGTCTTAAAGTGCACCTATTATGGTTTTTCAGATATTCCCTTTCATGTAGTGTGTTATATACGTTGCTGTTTGTGAACGTAAACGTCTGCGAAGTTTCAAAAATCAAAGCGCACGACAAACGGAGTTACTGACACCCAAACGAAGGAACCAATTCTGAACAGCTGAAATGACTCGTTAGTGATTCCAGACTTTACTACCTGTACTAACCTATGTTTGTAGGTTTGTAACAAAAAGCCCCGCCTCTGGTCTTCATCGGCTGCTCTCTGACAACGGTAGACCAATCACAAAAGACTGGGACGTCTGACCAATCGGAGCAGAGTATGCTCTCTGAAAGGAGGCGTTTAGAACGAATCCTTTAGCACGAATCACTGAACGAGTCATTTGTGACACTGGAGGGAACAAGGGTAACGCTGCAGTTTAAATTACTCTTTATAGTATTTTCTTTAATGGAGAAACATTTAATTTCCTTATTTTTGAAGGCATCTTTGCTCTACAATATTTCTTTGCATGTGCCCAAGACTTTTGCACACTACCGTATATATAAAACATCTTGTGTTAGGGATAATTAGTCAGAAATTTGAGATAAGTCAAAGTTTAGGAATAATAATCATGTCATTAAAACATTTATACTCCTATTTAGGTATATATATTTTCTACCACTAGAGGCCTGTAGTGCACTCTTTCACAAAGCGAGTTGAACAAACTCACGAGTTGCGGGATAAGCCAATAGCGTTTGACGTGAGGAACATGAGGAATTTCAGGCCGCACGGTGACTTAGTGATTAACACGTTCGAATCACACCTCCAGGGTTGGGGTTTTGATTCTCGCCACTGCCCTGCATGTGCGGAGTTTGCATGTTCTCCCAGTGCTGTGGGGGTTTCCTCCGGGTAAGACATGCATGGTAGGCTGATCGGCATGTCCAAAGTGTCCGTAGTGTATGAATGTGTATGTGAGTGTGCCCTGCGATGGATCGGCACCCCGTCCAGGGTGTACCCCGCCTTGTGCCCCATGCTCCCTGGGATAGACTCCCGGTTCCCCGTGACCCTGAAAAGGATAAGCTGTATAGAAAATGGATAGATGAGGAATTTAAACCTACATTAACTGCAAACAGCAGCACCGTTGCGGCTGCCAAAGCTCGGGAAACAGGCTCACAATGAGAATAAACGGATTGAAAGCTTATAAACTCAACATGTTTAATGTCATTTCATTTAATATAAATGTTTTTTTTTAAAAATTATTATTAAATATGAATGAAATAAATATCAATTTGTGAAATATATTAGGACAGGAATAATGCCACCAAATGTTATGTACCACTCGCAAAGAACCGCATACAGTTTGTGGTACAGTAAGGGGCGTGGCTTCGGCATGTCAGGATTTTAATGTGTGGCTCAAAAAGCCGGCAGAGAAGTTTATCTCTATCTAAATCTAGTTTATCTAGAATTCTACCATCTGTGCAAAATCCCTATCTTTCGTACAGATGGTCATCAGGAAAAACCGCCACAAGCACTAAACTTTGATGGGGAAAAACAAGCGTTTGCTCAAACTAATCTCAAATTTACCTGGGTAGCCACCAAAACCGGCTTCGTGAAACAGGCCTCTGATGTTCCCGAGTAGGAATTCCAAGTTTAGGGGGCATTTTCTTTGTTTTCTTTGTTTTTTGTCCTCTCGGGATTTCGGAAATCCTGAGTCACAAGCTTTAGTGGAATGCAGAAGAAGCTGCTCAGCTCAGTCATGTTTTCCCTAAGGCTGGGATTATACTTGCTTTTACGCATACACAAAATGGCTGCCGTTCACAAACAATTAACACTGGTGTTAAGTTGGCTTGAAGTTGGATGGTCGATATTCGCAGATATGCGGAAATTAAGGGACTGTCTCTAAAGTTACATACGACATCGGTATACACGTTTTTAACTTCATAAACTATCTAAACATTGTGATGTTTTATACCGTATGGCAGTGGTTTTCAAAGTGGGGGCCGCCAGGGGGCGCCCGAGGGGTCTCAATAATTTGGTGTGGAAAATAAATAAATACATGATTCTCACTCTCAGACAACCACACACACACACACACACACACACACACACACACACACACACAATCAATTCCTAATGTAATGTAATGTAAAGATGAAAGAGGTAATTATTAATTTAAAAAAGGGGGGGGGGGGGGGATATATTAAGAAGTCTGTATTTTTAATGTGTTTTAAAGACATCTTGCAAAAGGGGGGCCTCGGTCAAATGTTAATGCCATTTTGGGGGCGTTGCCCTGGAAAAATTTGGGAACCCCTGCCGTATGGACTCCTACACAAAATATACCATAATTTAAAGCTCAATAGCATTTGAAGAGAATGACTTACAGTCATAAAACCAGCTGTAAAGTGTTCGACTAGGTGTCATCTATAACGCACACCTTTTAGATTTTTGTATTTATTCAAATAAACGATGAAATCATATGTAAAAATCGCCATGTATTTCATTACTGAATGGGCAGTTCATTGCAACAATCACAACAACGGCAGTGGAAAGTTTTAAAGAGAAACAATAGAGTGCTTCATGACAGCTATGTGTCCCAGAATAGCAGCATGAACTCTCTAAATGTTTAACAGGTTGACATGGAAACCTGATGGACAGGAACGTTTCAGCTCTGATTCATTCTCCGTACGTACAAAAGTCACACAGGCGAGGATGTGAGCAATGCTATTTGTGTACATTTACATTTATTCATTTACTTACAAACGAGGAAATACAAGCAAAGTGATACATCAAGCGGAGAACAATACAAGTAGTGCTACCGTACATGATTTTTAATTGAGTTCTAGAGAAGAAAAGTGCACAGAGTGGAGGCCAGAGTAAGTGCAGGGGTTTGTTGTTGTTTTTTAGTGAGGACAGTTTAGGGGTTAGTTAGGTGTTCACAGAAGAGGTGGGTCTTTACCTGGTTTCTTGAAAATGTGACGGATTCAGGAAGCCAGTGGAGGGAGACGAAGTGGGGTGTGACGTTGGTCCGTTTGGGCATGTTGGAACAAGGCGTGCTGCTGCATTCTGAATCATCTGAAGGGGTTTGTTGGAGCTGGCTGGGAGGCTTGGGAGTATAATGTTGCAGTAGTCCAGTTTTGAGATAACAAATAGCTGTGAGGCATGATCAGTGAGATAGGGTCTGATTTTCTTGCTGTTATACAGGATGAACCTGCAGGACCGTGCAGTTGTTGAAATGTGGTCTGTAAAGTTCAAGTGGTCATCGGAAGTCACCCCAAGGTTTCATCCAGTCATGATTGGTTTAAGTGTGGTTGAGCCTAGATATACGCTGATGTTCTGGTTGATTGAGGGGCAGGTTGGGATGACAAGAAGCTCTGTTTTTGCCAAGTTGAACTTAAGAGTAGGTGCTGTTTCTACACAAGCAGTCATGTGTTAAGAATAAAGCAGGCTTAATTCTGCGATCTGAAACTTGGAAAACACCTGACCTCCAATGTGTAAAAGAGTAACGGAACGGTCATTCAACTTTGACTTCCCAGTCCAAGAACTCAGCCAAGGTGGATGTCCATGTAGATCTTCTGTTTATGTGTATTAGATTCAGAGCCATAAAAGTATGATCTTGGTCTGGGCGTGTATGTTGACACAGAACATTCAGAGTTGAGTACAGTACAATGGACTGCAGCAAAAACAAAACAAAACAAACAAACTCCCACATAGTTCCTTATAACAACTGCAGTTCTCATTGCAAACAGCAGGGGGTGCATTAAGCCACCTTAAAGCTACATTTAAGAAAGAAAAAAAAGGGAAGTAAAAAAATGTAGACGTGGTTCTATCCTGATTTTTTTTTTTTTAAAGTTTGGAAATAGAATTTCTTTATTATAAAATTTTTCCTCGTTTAATCTGAGTGTGGCCTGTTTACAGCGGACAGATGTGAGAAATCACCAGTTCAGAAATGTTATAGTCTTTGTGCTGTATTTATCCCCTGCTGTTTTACACACGTCAGAGCTGTGACCCTGTGACTCTTTACAGGGATTTGGGTTGGAGCTTAATGTTAATCAGGCCACTGTGGTCATGTTTAGGGGAGTAGCCTTCTCTCTCTCTCTCTCTCTCTCTCTCTCTCTCTCTCTCTCTCTCTCTCTCTCTGTGTAACAATGGAGGGAGGAGTAAAAATTCTTTATAAACTCTTTGTCAGATTAAGGTAAAGGGGAAAAAATCGTTATCACTATATGCCTTGCTGTGCATGAAATTACATTTCACGCTGTAATGTGCTGCAAGGCAAAATTAATTATCCAATATTATTATTATTATTATTTTACCCTGACTCTGCACAGCATACTTTTGCTAGTATTTATCATGACATTGAAGGCTGTAATATGTTGATGTAATTTTCTTTAAGCAGCAGTATTTCCAACTTAGTCATTTTGGCACAAGCTTTGGCAGTTTACAACTGCTGGTTATGTGAGTGAGAGATCAGGTTCACTCGACTCACCACCATAGTGTAAAGCCAACCACCAATCACTCCTTACTACTGTTCCCAACACCCATCACTGATCACCATTATTCCCAATAACTGATCACCACTGTTCCCAACAACCATCACTGATCACCACTGTTCCCAATAACTGATCACCACTGTTCCCAACAAACATCACTGATCACCATTATTCCCAACAACCATCACTGATCACCACTGTTCCCAACAAACATCACTGATCACCATTATTCCCAACAACCATCACTGATCATCACTGTTCCCAACAACATCACTGATCACCATTATTCCCAACAACCATCATTGATCATCACTGTTTCCAACAACATCACTGATCACCATTATTCCCAACATCACTGATCACCATTATTCCACCCACACACTCCTTTATTATTCCTTTTATATTCTCTTCATGATATTTACACTAATAAAAGTTATTCCCTAACCATTTCCTTCACGTCTATTTCCGACTCCTCACTACCACTTCTTTGTTTTATCTGCGTTCTTGATCGACTTTGTAGAATCTTGTAAAAAGTTCTTTCTATAACAAATAACTTCTATATATTATTTTCTCTCCTCTTAAAACTTTATATTTCTGTTCTATTCTATGTCTATTCAATATCGGGAAATCTTCCTTCTCCATGTAACATGTTTTGATATGCAAATGATAGTGATGATTCAACGAATATGCAAATTCGACGATGGCTTCTAGTACCATTTGGAGCATGCATTCGCTGCTTTTCCCTGAAAAGAGTTTCCAGTGCTGTGATGGTCCCGTCTACAGGCAGACGCTTCAGTATCACATCATCACATGTCATCGTGCAACCTCATTGCACGCTATAAAAACCCCTCTTCCTCTTCAACTTTGTGTATATCAATTATGAAAGTATTATTTGTAAATGATCTGCAACACGCTCACTAACTGCATTCGCTATTTTATTCAGGATTTTACTAAATCAGGGCGCCAAAAATTAAGTGTGTATGACGCGATTATTGTTATTGATTTTTCTCCTGTCTGGCCTGATTTCTGACTGGCCTGAACCTCTAACACACACACACACACACTCACTGCTGCACTGACCGTAAGCAGGTCACGAGGAAGGAATAAGGTGATGTAACCATGCTGCAGCAGAGATGGAAACGAAAGCCCAAACACACTGGGGACACATGTACAGTGTGTGAGTGTGTGTGTGTGTGTGCACACTTATACAGCAATACACACATTCATGTTTAGGAAATGTTTCATCATGGATGGCATGCATCCCCCACCGTCGTCATCTGTTCTTCCTCTTTAGAGCTTCCTGTCTCAGTGACTTATGGGAAATCCTTTATTTATAATCATCCGGGAACATTAACTGCACAAACAGGCTTCTGAGTGGAATACTCTGGACATATTTATTCATTCAGTCATCATATTAGTACATATTGTTCTCTCCGTAATGATATTCCACAGTATCTTGAATTATTTCGTCTGATGCGGCGTGGTTAACATCGAGGAATTTTCCTATAATCCAGCTATCTTTCACATCTGCGCGAATTCGTCCTACGTCTGTGTATCAGGATCAACAATTAAACCATTAATATGCGAAATGTACATCAGTGCACAGGTGGTTAAAACATAATAAGCTACTTGAATAGGCTGAGTTACAGAACCTAGCTAGCTAGCTAGCTAATCTACCAAGCTTAATTCGGTTATCTTATCTTGACTCGATAAACTTCTTTAGATTTCACGGCGATTTCATGTTAAAGACGGAATAATTTCCAATGTTTGACTTCATACAGTAACAAAGTACAACAGTGACTCAAGTGTTTTCTGCTTCTGCGTACAGTGGAAGTCTAAGGGCAGCTGAGAACAATAAGGTGAGTCGGATATGAGAGAAGCCGTTCTTATTGAGTCCTTTTAATACAATGCAGCAAAAGTACTTCCTGTTCCTTTACACGTTCCTGAAGGTTTTGTGGTATCCCATACGTCATGCGAATACTTCTCTCTGAAAAAGTCCTAACATTTTATACATTCCGTTCTTTCCTTAGTACAAGAATAAACGTCAGGGGTTTGAGGAATCCATCATTCACTAAATAAAGTAAATAGAGATTAGGTTGGGGGAAAAAACCCGAGAGATAATTAGTGTATGTGGAACATTTCCTGTTTGTCGTTGTTAAACTAGGACGGTGCGAGCATTTAACCTGGGCATATAATAAATTATATATAAGAATCCAGGATGTGCCTAGAGTGTACTCCAGTACAGATAGTGGACGTAATAAAAGTACTACATAAAGTTTCCAGTGAAACAGGATGTTTCAGAAAAAAATGTCCTTCATCAGCTGTGCAAGCAAAGAAGCAAAAAAAAACAAAAAAAAAAAAATTCTTTAAAATAAAGTACTCGTGTGAGAAGAACATGTGTATTACCATCCATCCATCCATCTTCCTATACCGCTTCATCCTTTTCAGGGTCACGGGGAAACCTGGAACCTATCCCAGGGAGCATCGGGCATGAGGCGGGGTACCTTGGGGTGTACCCCGGGGTACACCCTGGACAGGGTGTTTGGACAGGGTGTTTGGACTGGGGGAGGAAACCGGAGTACCCGGAGGAAACCCCCACAGCATGGGGAGAACATGCAAACGCCGCACACACAGGGCCACAGGGGGGGTTGGGGGGATGGGTAAATACAAGCATTTACCTAAACGGAAATGAACAAGACAATACGATATCAGAAAAGAAAACTGTAATGCTGCTTTGGGACGATGTCTGTTGTTATAAGCACTATACAAATAAAACTGAATTGAAATAGAATTGGATTAAAACTGCTTGACAGTCAAAATGCGATGGTTTTCACGCACATCTAGGTTCAGATATGCTTCTGATGGTGATATGAGAGATTATTACAGGGATTTCGACACAGCACAGGCTCTTCAGACGTTTGATATCATTATCCAGGTCTGCCGCAGCGCATCATTAGCCAGTGTAGCACCTTACAGCGCCACGCTAAATCATTATCCAGGTTAGTGCTGTGCTACGCAGCTAGCATACTGACAGAGCTGAAACGCTGATGAGGAGACACACAGAGGGAGCTGAGCCTTGAATTAACGCTGACTCTTTCACAGTCACCGCGGTCATCAGTTTTCCTTCCAGACTCATGCTGCTACACACACACACACACACACACACACACACACACATTCAGGGCTGGTGAAAGTCCAGCTTTTCTCGCATGCATGTGTCACATAGTGCGTCATTCACTCTCACCATGTTGCCAGAAATTAATTCATTACATCATTATCTCACAACGTCTAGGAAATATTCCTCACACAAACCACCACTGTGCAACCCTGCTAACGTCAAAATGTCAGTTAGCTCACCAAAACCTTATTGCATATAAACATAGAAGAAAAATGTTGCTTGCTAAAATGTCTAAATTGTACACACCTGATAAGATGTACCTCATGAACGCTATTTACACACGATCAGTTTAATATAAGCCACATTTCTACCTCAACTCTGAGGTAAAAAAAGCGCTAAATAATACATAAATCATGTCACTTAGCTTAGCTGTTTCCAGCCATGCATTTCCCCACAACTTCGTTAAATATTTATTTGTACGTAGATAAGTGCATCATAGTGTTTACAATCTTAAAAAAAAAAAAAACCCTTTCGAGTCCCAAAACATCTCCACAAAACAATTTGAGCAGACACAATGCTAAACTAGTGGCTAGTTGTTAGCTATATTAGCCTTCTAACACTACACTACACTGAATTGCATAGCTTAGCTTCAAGACTTTAAGCATGGTGGTGGAAATGTCATGGTGTGGGGATGCTTTGCTGCTTCAGGGCCTGAGCAACTTACAGTGATTTAGGGAAACATGAATTCTGCTCTCTAAAAGAAATCGTAAAGGAGAATGTCCGGTCTTCAGTACGAAAGTTGAAACTCGAGCGCAACTGCAGCAAGACAATGGTTCAAAGCATAGGAGTAAATCCAGCTTAATTAAAGTTTTGGAGTGGCCCAGTCAGTGAACCAACTGAGATAATAAAATTACAATAATATTAGCAAAACGTTCAATTGTTTTGCTTTTAGGAATATTTACATTTAATGCAACCTGAAATAAATAATTAATTAAAAAGAAAAATGAATAAATGAATCAACGCATTAAAAATTCAGAAAGTACAAGAGAAAAACAAGGAAAGAGGCAGTGAAAAAAAGAAGTTATTAGAATAAATATAAATAAATGTAATGGAAATAAAATAAAAAATGTCAACACCATATAAAATAAGGAAAATTCGATTAAAAAGTCATAAAATATAAAAAATATACTAAATAAAATAAATGAAACAATGAAAACAATCAGATACTGAGAATAAAACAAAGTAAATAATTAAAATGTTTAAAATGGTATACAGCTAAATAAAAATAAAAAATAATTAAAAGCCTAGCAATTTTATTTGAAATGTTTCTTTTCAGGGACAAACATGACAGTTTAAGCTGATTAGTGGAATAAAAAGTACACGATGTGCTATAATTTATACTTTTTAATCAAAACTAAACGAGAGATAATAGAAAGATCAGTGGCATTTTTTTTTTTTTGCTGAAAAAGTATTTACTCCAAATGTAGCTGATTAGCCGAGACATGTCTGGAGTCTGAATTTGCTTCAGGATTGCACTGGAGCTACGAGGCTAATGTAGCTAACAGTTAATGGAGTCTTATAGCCTCCAGTTTAGCATCATCAGTAAACTTCTTATGTGATTTATCACTGTGGCTGATTGACTTCTACTAAATTGTAGAAATGTCACATCCACAAGCTCCTACACACACAAACACACACACACACACACGGAAAGTCCTCGCGTCCGCGTGCTCTCATACGTCCCCTGCTACACCCACAAAGGTCACGTCCACAAACATCTCTGACACACACCCACATTTCCTCGAATGGGAGCTCACATTCACCTCTGTATGTGTGTGTGAGTGTGTGTGAGAGAGAGAAATGTAGTGCAGCGTGGAGATATTTCCTACAAACATCACGTAGTCGAGTGCAGGGGGTTCTGAGGAGCAGCAGGAGGAACTAACGGGAGTTAGCATGCACTTAATACATGCACAGGAACGCTGTGCCAGATAAATGAGGCGGGAAATCTTCAGTTTTGGAAGCATTTTGTCTTATTATTTTGTCTTGGTTTATCTTCGTGTATTGTATTATTTCATTGTAAATGTCATCATCTTCATGTTTTTCAGATTATTTAGTGCTCAGGTTTAAAACCCCGATTCTGAAAAAGTTGGGACGGTATGGAAAATGCAAAAAAAACCAAACAAACAAAAAAAAAACAAAAAGAGTCGATTGAAAATTCAGTTCACGCTGCACTGTATTGAAAACACATTATTAACACATTATTTGATGTTTTACTTTGTAAATTTTATTTATTTTTGAAAATATAGACTCATTTCAAATCTGAGGACAAAAGCACACCCCAAAAAAGTTGGGTCAGTCGAGTGTTTATCGCTGTGTAACATCAGCTTTTCTTTTAATAACACGTATTAAGTTTAATAACACTTATTTGAGTGTCTATAAGCAGTCGTTCCCTCACCACCTTCTCTTTTTTTCTCTCTCCTGAAGTTAATACGTTGAAAAATGTCTGAAAATTTGACAAAAAAGTTACGGCTTTACCCCTGACTGTTACAAAGCGCTGACACTGGAGACTCCTTCCGTAAAGGCTACATAAACATCTCATGATAATAAATGTAACCGTATCAATGATTACATGCGTTTCTTTAATGTAAGCTGCTACTAATGAGCTGTCACTATGGAAACGATGACGTATCTGAACGAACGTGTTAATATAAACCCGTGACTTGCGGCCGCACTACTGTCAGAGCTGCTGTTATGGAAAATTAACAACACCTTCTGACCAAAGGAAACGTAATATCTGTGTATTAGGTTTCATAGAAGTTCTTTCATTAGGACAATAACACAAAAATAACCGGTTTATGTTCATAATGGGGAAAATTCGAAATGATGTCACTTTGTTGGTGACATCATCCAGTAAAACACCTTCAGTAATGCTGAGGTCGTTGTGTATATGCGGTTATTATTGTGGCTATCTTTAATAAAAAACGGTATTTAGATTTGTCTCGGATGTTGTGCGTCATTGCGACGGAATCCATAAATCATCCCCTCTGTGCTCCACCTCCTCTCTTCCTCTCCTGAGTCTTCAGCTGCATCCCCAAATGACGACATTGGATTTACCACACGCACACAAGGAGAGAGAGAGAGAGAGAGAGAGAGAGAGAGAGAGAGAGAGAGAGAGAGAGAGAGAGAGAGAGAGAGAGAGAGAGAGAGAGCGAGCACATCAGGAGGGAGAGTCTCAGGCATTCATGCAGAGAAAGAGGGAAAGAAGGAAAATGACGGAAAAGGAAAGGTGAAGTTATGAAAGAGATGGTTTGCCTCTATTAAACGAGGTTGGAGCAGCAGGAGGGAGGCGGAGGCTGAAAGAACAGTGTTAGAAAGGTACAGCAGGAGGGAGAGAGTGAGAGAGAGAGAGAGAGAGAAAGAGAGAGAGAGAGAGAGAGAGAGAGAGAGAGAGAGAGAGAGAGAGAGAGAGTGAGAGAGAGAGAGAGAGAAAGAGAGAGAGAGAGAGAGAGAGAGAGAGAGAGTCTACAGTGCTTTTACATTTTCACTAACGTCATGGCCATCAGTCCAGACTGGCAGAGACTGGAGGGTATTGTGTGTGTGTGTGTGTGTGTGTGTGTGTGTGTGTGTGTGTGTGTGTGTGTGTGTGTGTGTGTGTGTGTGTGTGTACACACACACACACACACACACACACACACACACACACACACACACAAATGATCTTTCTTTGGAATTGGATGTATATGTTTCAAATGATTCTATATATCCGATTTTCAGCTGCAAAAGTATTGGCACCCTTTAATAAAAATCATGGTATATACGGCAACAATCAAACACATTTATCTGAAATTTGCATTCAGAAAACCTCGACCAAATATCACTGTCATTTAAATCCGAAGGGCTTTTTTCACATGTTGCAAAAAAAAATAATAAAAAAATATCGGCACCCCTAAAACTCTTATTTCCAGGAACATCTCTTTTGAGATGAACGTGAGGTTCAGCCAGACCTGGAGGTTGTATGCACACACACCTCCAATTCAACACACAGACACAACAGCAGTCTTGCATCAGTTATCTCCGTCTCCAGATTTGACACTCACTCCAATTTGATCTTACATACCATCACAGGAGGAGTGTTGGTTCTCTCTCTTCTTCCAGTGGAAGCTTCACTAGATATTAAATCTAGGGGTGGCAATCATTTTGGAACGAGAATATTTTTCCTTTATAAAGGGTGCCAGTCATATCGGAGTTGACTGTAAAGACCAGTAGTGGGTCATCTTTTATGTGTGTGTGTGTGTGTGTGTGTGTGTGTGTGTGTGTGTGTGTGTGTGTGTTTTCCCTGCAGGATTCATTTTATGAATTCATCCGGAGAAGTTTTTCTGGAGGAAGACGTGAAGACGTAATCGAAGCTGTTGACCTTTGACCTGTAACTCGTATCGACACGACTAAAATCGCACATCTTCCTGAAATGCTCTCGCTTGTTCGTAGCTCAGTTACGAAGCTGTAAAGAAACAACCCCAAACGATTGACTTGAATGATTTCTCGGCCCGGTCCTACGATGTGTGCAGTCTGGCGTTTCTACAGTTCTCCGCTCACAACTGGATTTTTGGAGGAGAAATTTCACGGTCATCAAAAGGTCAATATAACCGCTCTAGACGAAATTACTGCAAGATGAGCAAACATCCCACAAACTGTTTGACTCATCACCTCAAGACCAAGAGTATACCATATTCGACTTTCATTTCCGGAGAAGAATCTCACTTCTGCCTGTCATCTACAGTACTCTTCGATCTTCTCCTAAATTAGTTCATCCGTCCAGACGAGGGCGCTCTGGTTTGGAAATTCTCATAAAAATGCAGATACACGTACTTTATAGCTTAAAAACTTTCAAATGCTACTGAAGAACACAAACAGTAATCCTGCAAGCCGACACGTACGCTCGTTCACTAAATAGGGTGACTTCAAAGAGCAGCACTTAGATGAGAGAGGAGCGCATAAAGGAGCCTATCCCATTTCTGTCAGGCCTTTCGTGCTGAGCCAGAGCGATGACAGCAGTATAATAATCATAACAATAATAAAGCTCTTTCTATTCAGTAAGCACCAGAGTCATGCTCCATTACCTAATGTCTGTGATTCAGTGCGAAAGCAGCTCCCAAAGCAGCTGACGCAAAAGGATTATCAGGTGTTTTGCCCTCAGAGCAGGGCCAGGCTAATTGGTTAGGCTGCTATTGTTCAGCGGGAAATAGACTCGAGTTGTTTCGCTGCCTTTTGAGATTTCTCTCTCCTTTTCTTCTCTCGTTCCCACGGACTGTTTTTGCGCCTTGAACAATCCGTCTCTTTGTGCACTGATCATGCGTGTTTGTTTCCCCCCCACCCCCTCATCACCTTGTCCTCAGTATTTCCTCCAGGTCGAATCCTGAGGGTTTTAACTTTATTTGATCCGCTCCTTGGATGAAGAGAGATCGAGAACGCATCGTGATCTCATGCTATGCCCTTTTCGACGGCTCGTCCTGCTGTACGTCTGGCATAGACGACGTATGATGTACGAGACAGACTTAGCGATGATAAGTCTATAAGAACCTGTTCTTTCTGGTTCTCGGTTGATACACGATCAGGATTTTAGCGGCTCTACAAATTCTTGGCCAAAATGTACAGAAAGTCCAACAAAATGGTACAGGTGTGACCAGTGGTTAATTTGTAAAAGAAGAACACCATGTGAGAGAGAAACCAGCAAGTGGACAGGGATGGAAAAGATCCCAGAATATATTGTTACGACACGTATGTGTAGGCCACAACATACCAGAATCAAGGTTCAATAATCCCTCCTGTAATCAAACGAACAAGCTCTAACTGAACTCCTGTTAGAGAACAAACTAACCTATCCTTTTTAACATATATGTACGGTGAATAAAGGTAGAAATGAAGCAGGCTCATGCCCCCTATAGCTCCCAGGTTAATGTTAGCTCCATGTAATGTGTACAAATATACTACAAAGGTTTTTGGATAGTAGTTAAGACACACTGAGAACACACAATGGTGTTGCACGTGGGTCTGATCAGCGGTGACGCCAGGAAGAGCGCCTTCTCTGCTGGTCCTGCTGGTGGCGTTAACTTCATCAGCACACCTGATTGATCAGCTGATCAGTGTGTGTGTGTGTGTGTGTGTGAGAGAGAGAAAGGATCACACTAAAAATGAGGCCAGTCACAGACACTATAGCAGCAATGAAAGCATTACACCCGTATATGGTCGAAATGACAATAAAAGGGGTGCACTAGAGGTGACGGGGTCATGGGGTCTTGGGGGGGGGTGCACTAGAGGTGCACTGAACCTCAGAACAAAATGTTTTGCTGTGAACTCCGAGACTTAAAAGTGCATGATGGATTTTAAAGAACATAACGCAGATCTAACGACATGAAAAAGACTTGCTTAATTACTCCTCAATGCGGTCATGTGACTTACAGTCTCGCCCTGATGTCACAAACTACTCTCGACCAGTAAGTCTGAGAGACAGAAACGACACCTCCCTTGTTTTTGAGGGTTTTTTTTTTTTTTAGTATCTTTTTCTGCCTCATCACATTTGTTTCCTTCTTCAAGAAATGACAACAAAGTCAGCTTCCATGATAAGCCGTTTTGCATGACGGCGTATCAACTGCTCATCGTAGAAATGAGGCGAATGTATATTTTGGGACTCACGAACACTCATTAAAATGATATTTATCATTCTTACTGTTGTTTATTTCCGGATTCGGACACTGAGATATAACCCGTAGAGGAGCAACATCTTTCCATTGCCTTGATTTTTTCTTCTTTTTTTTCCACACTTCCACTAATAAATAATGCATAATAAAAAAAGTGAATTGGCTCAACTTGGCTCCAGCCAATTACTACTTAGACCAAAGTGCATTTTTATCCAAGTACTATATGACTACACGAATGTCCACTTACAAAGGTACTTCGAGCCTTACATTTACATTTACAGCCTATACATTTGCACAATAGTCACAAAAGCAAGCGGCCTGCGTCATGACATGTTTCTGTGCAGCCCCGCCATCATCACGGTGAACAAGAGAGAGAGAGAGAGAGAGAGACAGAAAGAGAGAGGGAATCATGAGGGCCGTCCTGATTCATACGTTGCACAATGCCGTTGTCAACATTTGCGATTTTGCTTGGCACTGCGTGGGCTGGCTTTCAATCCGCACACAGAGTTTCCCGAAATGTACACAACGATGTGTCTTTCTCATGCAATAACACATCAGAACTGGCTTTTGGACAAGTGCCAGACTCCCCAGAGAGGCTGACGTCATAACCGCTCGATTCTCCTTTTCACCTACAGAGGCAGGTCCAGCACAAACTCGTCTTACTGTCCTCCTCTTCACTCTCAATGCCTTGCAATTACTCAAACTCTGAGTTAGTCATATTCAGGTTAGATTTGTAATGACGTGGTGGGGAAAATTGTCCAATTTCAGCCTGCCTAACCACCAGGGTCGGTGAATATCACCTGCATACCTTCTGGTGTGTGCACAAATACAGAAACGTTCATCAACAGAGTCACAGCCCGACGTACGATGCCGTATGGTCGATAAATAGAACGGCCGTACATCCATCTTTCCGTTTCTTCTTTTTCACCTCTTGAATCTTGGAGATCTACATCACAGCTATTGGTTTTGATCGGCGCTAACCTGACTTCCAAAGCTGGTGATAGCCCTGTTTCGTCTGTTCTACCTCGGTGAGTGTGCTTTTTACATTTTGCACACTATTCTAGTGATATACTACTTCGCTTACGTTGCTAGCTTTATTAGCTGCTCCCTCACTGCACGGTTTGCTAGTTTTCTCTGTGAACTTGCTCTGTGGTGTTCCTCAGTAAATGGCACTCTCCTCTCACAGTCTCCTCCCACAGGGCCTGTGGTTATCTGCTGCTAATGTGGTTGTGTTGTTTTCCATTACCATACTGTTTACTGCTGAGCATGTTATGTTAGGTGGATAACTGCGGCTAGAGCTGATTCCTGATCCCTCCATTGAAGCTGATCCCTGGAGCTGGTCCTTGAGCTGATCTCCATTGGAGCTGGACCTCCATTCACCCCTGATACTAACTACTGGATTGGGATTACACTCTTTGTTATCTACTCCATGTATTCCACATCCTCCATTGTCTAGCCAAGTAACTGCCCTGTAGCTATGTACTGCTAGTGTGACTGAGTGATTTGTTCATTGTTAAGGATGCTACTGTAAGTTAGCTGGATTTCCACTGACACAGCTCTGGGGCTGGACTGTTTTTCTTTCACACAATAGACCCTTTGATCTTTGCACGTAGGTCAGAGCCATGCTTCAAGACTTGCGCTCATGAAGCCGTTGCCTGTATCCCCTAGAAGCCGATGCTACGTGCTCACTGCCTTGGGAATTGACCTTATCTTAAGGACGCGGCAATTGGCTCGGAAATCCCCAGCGTTGATTGTGCAGTGACGTTGATGCTGACACGGCACGCTCGGCTGGCAGGTTTAGACAGTGATTATGAGTCGAATCTGACCCATACGCTGCAGTCTAAACAGCGTGTTAATCGCAATCCCTCGCGTCCGGTGATGACTGATAAGCATAACAAGAAGGCTAGAAAGTAGTCTGAATTACTTTGTAGATGAATTAACAACTAGGCAGCAGAGATGGCTCAGCCAAAGCAATGATTCAGACCACACAATACACAGGCTAATGTCCTTCACCCCAGGGTGAAGTCATCTGGGATATGTCTATATCAGCTTTGCACATCTGGATTCTGTTGTTTTTCTCCATGCTTCGTGCTTCAAAATTGCTCATCTCTGTTTTCAAGTCTTGCCATAGATTCTCAGTCAGATTGAGGCCTGGGTTTTGACTGAGCCACTCTATTACATTTAGGGTCTTGGTTGTGAATCACTCCAGTGTGGCTTTGGCAGATTGCTTAGGTTCGTTGTCCTGTCGGAAGGTGAAGCTCTGCCCCAGACTCATGTCTCTTGCGGACTGTCCCTGCTGTCCCTTCCCAGTCTCTGCTGATGAAAAGCTTCCCACACCACGATGCTGCCACTACCATGCTTCAGAAACCTTTTCCAGAACTTTGTCCTGTGCTTGTTTTGGTAGCTTCTTTGGCTCCCAGGCCACTTAGACCTGCTTGTGGACTCAATATGGCCAGCAAGACCTTGCATTTCTCCCCAACCAGATCTGCTGTCCCAAATGAATGTAGAGATTTGGTACACTCAGCCAAGTCACCTGTAGCTCCTTGGAATGAACCATCAGCTGAGGAGCTGTCTGGGAAACTGCTGTGAATGCAAGAGCCATTAGTACATTAGGCCATTAGGCCTTGCATGCACATAGTACATAGATTTGCACGCACATAGATTTGGTACGTCACCCAATTCCCAAATTACTAACTTTTCTTCAAGGACTGATAGACAGGAACAGTATATTATAACTTACTAAAGTTATATGCAGCTACCATCTTAGTGCATTGCAGATGTCTCTTAAGATTATTATGACCTTTCTGAAAATGGGAACTGTAGGCTGATTGGCATTTCCGAATGTGTGTGCAAATGTGTGTGCCCTGCGATTGGTTGGCATCCCGTCCAGGGTGTCCCCGAGATCCCTGGGAGAGGCTCGAAGCTCCCCGCGACCCTGTGTAGGATGAGCGGTACAGAAAATGGATGGATGGATGGATGGATGGATGGATAACTAATGCAATTGTTCCTGTAACTTCAACCAGCAATTTGACGATTTTGACTAAAGTATTACACCGTATTATTGTAAGCATCTGAGCCATACACCTACAAATTCTTCCCATGGAAACAGTCGTTCAATTTTATAATAGAATATATATATATATAGACTGTCCTTTACACCTTTTATCAAAACCTCTACAAAAACCTTCCTAGACAGAATTTCAGAATTCAACAACTGCTGTTAGACTTCCAAGGGAGTTTAGAGTAAACAGGTTTTATGCTATTTTCTTAGGAAACGTAGATAAGCGGCAGATCGGTCAGAGAACTTTGGATTAAGGGTGACAGGAAAAGGAGTTGAAGACTCGGATGGAAACCGTTGGCCTTTGACACAAGTTATTCCACAGCATGTCACGCAGGCCTGGCGTACGTGTCTGACGCCTTCAGAGCAGCTGTGAAACGTGACAGGAAACCCGATCAGCCGCAATGAAAACCAGAAAGCTCTGACCAGGACCCTCTTCCTGTATTTCCATCCTGCACTTCCTGACTTCCTGTTTGTTTACATTCTCAAAACAGAACTGACATATTCAGGGCACTGCAAAGGAAAGTTCAAGAATGAAACATTTTTAAAGGATTTGAAACGGTGTGGGATTACAGAAAGGTACAAAGGTAAACGTGATACAGGAAGTCAAGCGGAGAGAGAGGGAGTGTGTTTCTGTGTGTGTGTGTGAGAGAGAGAGAGAGAAAGAAAGAGAGACATGCTCTTTGTCTCTTGTCCAACCCTCCCAGGGTCAGCTGTTTACTCGATGACGCACATTGAGCCCCAGTTAATATTGTACAGGAGGCACTAAGCATTCCATTACAAGGCCTGCATGCTGCGTTCACTCAGCAGCTGTGTGCTCGTTTATTTGGCCTCTCTCACTCTCATTCTCTCTCTTTCATTTACCGACAATCCCGAACAAGAGAGCCTGCCAGATTTCAGTGTTATTTGAAGTTCACTTCATAGACACACACAATCAGGATCCGTAACTGATCTCATGCTGACACGGTCCGTCAGCAACGACACAACCGCGGCTATAAATACAGTAAATACCCTCCGCTGAGAGAGTTCACTTCCCCGAAAAGGGTGCTGAGTTTTACGTAAGATCATTCACCTTGCATAAGATAAAAAAGAAGAGCGGTGTTTATAAGAAGCCGGCTCTGATTGTCTTCCCGACGTGTGTGTGTGTGTGTGTGTAATGAGCAAAAGCGATTTGCAAGCCTGAGGACCAGACGGAGGATTCTGATAATCAGCCAGGCCAAGGCACACTGTGTATTTAATAGGAGTTACAAAACCCCTGAGCAAGGTCTGCTAATGACTCATTAGGTCGAAGAAGGTTCATTACATCGCTCGCGGTTAAAGCAGCCATGAGCTGAGGTACAGCTGTGCACAGAATGAGCTTTGGGTTTTATTTCTCTTATGTTAAATCATTGCTCCTGCCGTTATAATGTACTTACACAACAGCTATTGAATTCTGCATTCTGATTGGTCAGAAGGTGTTGATTAATTTTCCACAACAGCAGCTCGGAGAGTAGAGCAAGTTTATATTAACGCACTCGTACTAACACTTTATCGTTTCTATAGTAACAGCTTGTTCATGAGGACTTACTGTGCATGCTCGACATAATTTAAACGCCGAATATTCTGCCTTAAAATAAGTGTTGTTATTTAACTAGGATATATACGATGATTGTTTATTTAACATTTATGGAAGGAGTCTCTATTGTCAGTTATCCTCAGGTATCATATGTAACTATAAGAAATGACAAAGCATTACATATCGGTCTTTAAAAAATGAATAAAAATGATGAGTGTTGACAAATTACTGTGGTGTAAGAGGAATAAAACACTTCAAGACATATATATAGCAGGTCTCTATTCGGCTCTGACATTTCAGGGTACAGACAGCCTACACTACAGAAACATGAAACACTAGAGGGTACTTTCCCATACACTCTTGCTCTTTCTCTATCTATATATCTATCTACCTATCTCTATCTCTATCTCACTCTTGCTCCCTCTATCTATCTGTCTATCTATCTCTCTCTCTCTTGTTCTCTCTCTTATTTGACCTCAGGTGAACTGTAATTTGCAGCCTGTTCTCAGACTGCTAAAATGAAGTACTTCAGACCAAAGTGAACACTTGCTATGCTACACATTCTGCTAGTACGGCTGTGCTCCTCTATTCTCCACAACTGTTTCTCCTTGTTGGTATGCTGCATCTGTTTTTGTTTATTTTGCATTGTCCCATTCTGGCACTGCCCCAATCCCATAATTGTCAGGGTGTTAGTTCTGTACCAGTTCAATCAAGGGTAAGTTGTTGGTCCTGTCCCA
Organism: Ictalurus punctatus; assembly: GCF_001660625.3. Taxonomy (NCBI): domain Eukaryota; kingdom Metazoa; phylum Chordata; class Actinopteri; order Siluriformes; family Ictaluridae; genus Ictalurus; species Ictalurus punctatus. The sequence continues at coordinate 5,111,004 of NC_030421.2, read as the reverse complement.
ATCCCATAACTGCCCAGGTGATGGTCCGGTCCCAATCCCATAACTGCCCAGGTGATGGTCCTGTCCCAATCCCATCACTGCCCAAGTGATGGTCCTGTCCCAATCCTATAACTGCCCAGGTGATGGTCCTGTCCCAATCCCATCACTGCCCAGGTGATGGTCCTGTCCCAATCCCATAACTGCCCAGGTGATAGTCCTGGCCCAATCCCATCACTCCCCAGGTCCCATCACTTGCCAAGTGTTTGTCCAAGTGTTTTAACCATACTCTTGGTTCTAGTTCTGCTCTAATCTTCTACTCTCTTGGTGCCAATCCTGTCCCAATCCATCCACTTCTTGTTCTGTCCCAGTTCCAATGCTCCCTACGTGATGGTTCTGTACCAATACCTCCAGGTTAGTGCTGTCAGTGTGGCCCAATCTATACAGTTCCCAATCTGTCACTCTTCTTTGGTTCTGGTTGCCTTTTAATCTACGCTGTTTTGCATACAATTTCATCCCAATGCATTCAGACTCTTGGTACTGCCTCTATCCTAATCATTCTGTCTGGACCTCACTCAGTGTCCTATGGCTGAACCTGTCTCAGTCATACCTTGTCTTGGACCATATGTTTCATGTCCTGGTCACAGCTGACGGTTGTGTGAACAGCGTCTGCACTCAGTGACCCTGTCCACATTAGGCAGATGCTCAGATCAGCATGCTCAAGCGGTTACAGCATGTTTCTAAGCGAGGAAGTGAGCTGCTCTTGCTGGAATAGATCTCTGACAGAGTTACAGTACTCACACTCTCTCACCCACTTTCAGTTCCACGTATTGACAGTCTGCACAGTGATCGGGGAGCTTTGCCTGGCTTAGCATAGCTTTCCCAGAATGCATCAGTGCATATGGCACCAACGCCATTGTATATCTGCTTCAGGACACAGTGTTCTATCTGACAGACACATTTACATTTATTTTTTCATCCACGTTACACAGATCCAGCCCAAGCACAAAGCAGACTGCGATACACCTCCCTCCAGGCGAAGTTTCCACCAGCTGAGTCAAAACAAGTGCGGTTTCAGCTGCAACGTGGATTTGATGAAGCCGAACAGTAAAACCTCATCTACTTTACACCACATGTCCACCGACCGTTCCTTACTCATCAGCTAATCGCTTACATCCCAGATTCCAGCGCAGAATCCGTCACGGAATCACAAAAAAACAGGAAAAAATAAACCCCCAGAGAAAACACCAAATCTTTCAGAGCAGCGATCTCTCTCTCAGGGTACAAGACTCAAATTCATTTATTAATATGAATAAGACAATATAAAATAAAAATTAATCAGAAACAAGCAATAATTAATTAATTGATTGATTGATTAATAATAATAATAATAATTGGCACCCTGTCCAGGGTGTACCCCGCCTTGTGCCCGATGCTCCCTGGGATAGACTCCAGGTTCCCCGTGACCCTGAAAAGGATAAGCGCTATAGAAGATGGATGGATGGATAACACAATATAAAATAAAAATTAATCAGAAACAAGCAGAAGCTACTTTACATAAAAGCAGATATATAATATCTGGAAAAGGAGAAGTATCTTGAAATAAAACAGTCCATTTAAATTTTTTTTAGAAGAAATAAAGCTACTTTATATGTTTTGGGGAAAAAACATTCAAAAAAGATATTAAATAAATCAAGGATTTTAGAACTTTAAGTAACTTTAATAAAAGCAGGCAACTTTGGAAAGAAGAATTTCAAGACTATATTAAAAAATCTAGGGTTAGGGAGAAATAAATCAGGTTTAATTCACTGACACAGCTTTACATAAAATCAGAAAATAAATAACGGCAAATAAATAAAGGTGGGAGTAAGTTTAGATAAAAGTTTGAAAATGTTTTTTTTAAGTAATAAAAGTCTCTCTCTCTCTTTCTCTTAAACAACTTATAATAAAAAAGAACCCAAATAAATAAGGGAATTAAGAAGGGAGAAGGGAGAACTTTAAAAAAGCAAGGAACTGAATTTAAAAAGTAATTTCTTTATTTTTTTCAGTTTTTAAAAAAAAAATTTTTTAAAAGTTTTTAAAGTAAAAGTAGTCGACTTTTGAAAACTTTAAATAAGGCAACTAAAAAAAAAAAAGATAACTGCCTTGACCCTTTCCAGGACGAACGATTATTGTCCAATCAAAACCATCCAATCAAATTATTCAACTTGTCTAAAATAATAAAAGTTATTTATTTATCCATCCATCCATCCATCTTCTATACCACTTTATCCTTTTCAGGGTCACGGGGGAACCTGGAGCCTATCCCAGGGAGCATGGGGCACAAGGCAGGGTACACCCTGGACAGGGTGCCAATCCATCACAGGGCACAATCACATACACTCACACACCCATTCATACACTACGGACACTTTGGACACGCCAATCAGCCTACCATGCATGTCTTTGGACTGGAGGAGGAAACCGGAGTACCCGGAGGAAACCCCCGCAGCACGGGGAGAACATGCAAACTCCACACAGACAGGGCCACGGTGGGAATCAAACCCCCGACCCTGGTGGTGTGAGGCGAATGTGATAACCACTAAGCCACTGTGCGCCCTTTATTATTTATTTTTACTTAATGAAATCATGATGGATTCCTTGCTTTCGCTTCTTCGGCACGAAATCGGGAGGAAACGCCAGCAAAGCGCTAAACCTTACACGAGGAGGAAATCCTGCACGCTGCAACTAACAGTGATGAATCGTAAACGACCGTGCACACTGCAGCCGCAACACCACAACCCTCTACTTCCTGTTTTACAAGATCCTCATTTCTCAAATACACCGGCTGGAGTGGTAATGTCGCTGAAGGCGTTCGCTGACCCGGCTCTTTTTGTAAAGAAAGAAAATGACAAAATCACAATGGTTTTTATTTTCTCTTTTATTTAAAATAAATAGCCACATAAATAAAACAACTCTCTCTCTCTCTCTCTCACACACACACACACTTTCACACATTCAAGACATTTACAGTTCAGCAAGCAAATCAGGGGGGAAAATATCCAAAAACAAGCTCTCTTTACAGTTCTACATCAAATAAAATCAAATGATAAAATAGTGTTTAATATTATTGTAAAGGCATTAACACTAAAGAAGTCTTCTCTAGCCCAGCACTGGAAACAACACTATTTTCAGAAGGAGAAATATGTATTATAAAGTGCATTATCGTGAAAAATAGAGGGGGGGGGGGGGGGGGGGGGGGGCAAAAGACAAATACATTTAAAAAAAATAGTTCTGTCTGATTCACTGCAAGTGTCCTAAAATCAGCAGAGGGGAAAACAAACAAACAAACAAACAAACAAACAAAAATGGACTTGCTTTCCTCACCATGGAATTTGATCGTAAAAAAGGCACAAGCGTCGCTGGTGAGTGCAAATCTATTTAACAACGCTCAAATAAAAACGGATTAACACTGTTTCTGACAAACACGTCACCTTCAGCTTATCTGCTTCAGTCACTGGTTTCAAACCCTGTTTCTCCAGCTAAAAAGAGACACGTGCAGTTTGGGGGTACAAATGGTGTAGAAACAACACACACACACACACACACAAACAAACACTGTTTAAAATCTACTTCTAGCACCTAACTAACATCTCGTCAGCTATATATTGCTACAGAATGTTTAAAGAGGAAAAATAAAATAAAATAAAATAAAATAAAACAAAGGATTGTTTCCGTAACTTCCTGGATGCATTTTTAAATGTTTTTCAGAATTCGTTTTTAACACTGAGTTTAAACAAACACACTGTGGATATTAAAATATTAAGATGTTTTCCAAATCCACGATTTAGAAAAAAAAAAAAAAAAAAAAAAATAATAATAATAATAATTCTTTTTCGTCTCCTGAGTGAAAATAAAAAGGTGTTCACGGACAGTTCGGGAAGATTTTCGACCCCAGCCGATTGAGCTACTCGAACCTGGTGTGAAAGGTCAAACAAAACCTGTAATCAGTTTGTGTTGCTTTATATCGCTCGTTTACAAAGTCCAATGTCGGAAATCGCTCCAAATAAATAAATAATAATAATTTTAAAAGAATAACCGGAAAGCTTTTCGTGCTAATAATAAATAATACAGCTGTGAACATTAGAGGTCTCTGATTTTGTTTTCGAGAACCTGACGGAGCTTTCCTGAAAAAAAACAACAACAAAACAAACAAAAAAAGATCACGCTTTGAGTACCTGCTGGATTCCTATCGGCTTCTCGACCTGGTACTACAGGTACTACAGCTGAGTGTGAAATATTGCACTAATCCCATAAGCTTTGTTCTGGGAGGAACTCGCTGCAGTGTGGAGGAGGAGAAGGAGGAGGAGAAGGAGGAGGAGGAGGAGGAGGAGGAGGTGGTGGAGGTAGTGATACGACAGAGGAGGAGCTGTGCCCTGTTTCCTTTCGTTCTCATTTCTCAGGAGCAGGACTGAACTGAAGTCACAGCAGCTCCTCGAAGCTCAGTGTGTGTGCATTTAATATGACGAGCATCTACACGGGACGCGGTGCTGAGCAGCGGAGCAGGAGGTCGTCACGCCTTCTCCCGTTTTATTAACAATCGGCAGGTTGATGCATCGTGATCCTGTCGCGAATTAAATTTACGATGCTTTTTTATTTCAAACGGAAACCCTGTTATGCAAAGTTTGTATGTGTGTGTGTGTGTATGTGTGTGTTGGGGGGGGGTAAAGTCATCAGTCCCTCTGGGATTTCAAGATCGCAGAAATGAACGCAAAATCAACGCTAAAACTACGCCGCATTTAGAGGAGCGTGCGATTTTTCTACATTTCTGTGGATTTGGGCCGGGACGCGTCACGTGACGTCGTCACAACGTGCGTTCGCGTGCGTCGAACATGAGTACAGCTAAAAAGAGCCTCGTTTACCAACAAACATCACTGCGAAAGACAATTTCATGCGATTGCGATTTCGCCGATTCGAGAAGTTTGACATAAACATAAAAAAAAAGCACGAGAACCTCCGCAAGTCGAATTGCAAAATTCCAGAAGAAAATCCGCAGCAAAATCGAGCGTTTATGGCCGCAACACTCCGTGAAATCCTGTAGGGACTGAATATTTCAACTTAACTCATTATTCCGAGTTGTTCTCTCATAGTTTTTTACTTAACTCCAAATTACTACCACTCCAAACCCTCATAATTTTGACTTCATATCTTGAAATATTGTGTTACTATCTCATTATTACAACTATAATAAACTACTCTTATTGAGAGGTTTGGGGGTGTTTATTATTAATAAGTCACAAAGGCAAGATAATCGCTCGAAATAATGAGATATCAACTCGCAGTTCTGGATTTCTGGTAGTTTTTAAATGTTTTTTAAAAAGTGAATCAACAGTACCAAATATAATACTAAATAATACTAATACTAATACTAATAATAATAATAATAATAATAAGTTGTAATGATTATAAGTGAGGCGTCGATGTATTAGAGAAATAAAAATGATTAAATCTGTGATCAAAATCAAGATGCATCAAGATGACGGTGTCTAGTTTCTCGTGCCTATCTCTTATTAATTATTATTTTTTATTATTATTTTTTTCTCTTAAAATAATAAAGTACCATGAACGGCCCTCGGCTCCGCTCGTGAATCAGCTCTCGTTCGGCCGTTTTTTGTGCGTCGCAGTTTGCTAAATTACAAACCGTAGATACTGCGTTTTTGTTTTTTGAAAAAAAAAAAAAAGGCTAAATGAAACTTTGGTCTTCTACAGTGAAGTGAAAAAAGTTACAGCAAACAAAGCAGAAAATAATAACGGTTCAAATCCATACGTGTAAGAAAGAAGGAAGACCGTCCGATATTTCATACATTATTTGTAAGAGTAAATGAAGAAATCTACAGGTCTGACGTGATTATTTAAAAAAAACCAGACGTCTGTTCTCTGTCTCTCCGTGTGTGTGTGTGTGTGTGTGTGTGTGTGTGTGTGTGTGTTTTCCGCTTCACGTCAGCCCCCATCTTTTATTGCTTTCTCAGGACGGGAGACAGGAGTTAGAGGACGAGGAGCATGACGTCTGTAAAGAGTTTGGTTATTGCTTCTTTGTCTTCTTTTGAGTTCATGCTCACACACACACACACACACACACACACACACACACACACACACACATACTTCAGACATGAAGCGTTCTCATCCTGCGAGTCAGTTCTACTTCACTCCGGATCGGTCCTTATTTGACCATCACACAGTTGCTGAGCTGCTGCTCCTGGAGCTCGGGGGTGTCGGGGCCTGCGCTGTGGCCGCTGCCTCCCAGGCTCCAGCTCACCTGCTGGGGTAAGAGCGAGAGCTGTCCCTGGGTGTAGCTCTGGAGCTGGAGCTGCGAATGAGGATGTGCATGGAGGTGAGGCTGCTGGCTGATGTGCAGCCGGGCTTCCAACAGATGAGCCGCGGACGCCACCGGAGAGAGGGACGAGTACGAGGAAGATGAGGAAGAGGAGTCTACGTTCTGCTGCCACAGACTGCCGTGCTGAAGAGGAACAGCGCTCCGATGGCATGCGGGAATCAGCTGGGTGGCGGTCTGGGCTGGAGGGTTGGAGAATAAAGTAGCAGGAGCAAACAGGCTGTTGCATGGAGGTGAAGAGGAAGGGGAAGACGAAGAAGAGGAGGAAGAGGAGGAGGAGGAGGGGGGCAGCTGGTGGGACTGCGTGAGGAAGAGCGCGCTCTGCTGCTGGGGCTGGTGCTGGATTTGCAGCATCCTGAAGAAAAAAACAACAAAAACACAAGGTTAAATAAATAAAAATGAGTCAAATCAGCTTTGAGCAAACCAGTGGGCGGGGCTAATTTCAGGGCCAGAAAACTGAAGAAACAGGATAGAAATCTCCGTCCTCGGCCAAATTAAATAATCATTTCTGATTTCTGAAAGCAGACTTTTAAAGTTATAAGATTTTTTTTTCCATACAAGCACTTTGTAAACAAAAAAGAAAACAACAACAAAAAGACAAATTGCTCCTTTAAACCTTTCCCTTTTCCCAAAGTATGATATATATTCAGATTCTTTAGATTCGACTTAAAAGTGCATGTTGTGAATTTTCTCAAATGAAATGCATTGGAATGAAAAGAACTCTCCGTGGGAATTTATTGTCACTAGGTGACTAGTTTCTCTTCTCAGTTACGTTCAGGTCGAATCTGAATTCGTCTAATTCACCTCTGCTGATGCAGCACCTCCTCCAGCATGCTGCGTCTCTCTCGAGGTCCTCCGGTGCCCTGCAGGCCTGACGGGGGGCACAAGGTGGGCCCTAGTGACCCCCTGCTGCCCCTGGAGCACGAGGTTGGAGGGCACACCTGTCTCGCCAGGCCCTTGATCTTATTCAGGCCCAGGAGGCCTTTGGTACGAGAGTTCTTCCTCAGCTGCTGACGGAAGGCTTTCAGTCCTGCACACATAAGAATGTCCACCACACACACACACACACACACACACACACACACTATTATAGACCTTCAGTTAATTTGCTAAAGTGCTGTGTTCATGTGTAGGAGGCTAATTTCATGTTTCTCTGTATTTTTAGCCTAAATAAAAACCTTCAAGAGGACGCAATTATCCTATCCTCATATAATCATTAACTCTCTCTCTCACACACACACACACACACACACACACACACACACACACACACACCTTGTGTGAGGGAGGTATCGGAGGCTCGGCGTCCCTCCTGGAAGCTGGCTGCGTGGAGACTGCCCTGGTTCTGTAGGATTCGGTTGGAGGACAGAGCCAGAGGAGCTCCGACGGGCCCCGAGGTCCCGGTTCCGAACCCGGACGCCAGAAGCGCTGAGAGATCTCCTACTGCGGCGGCGGAAAGGGGCGGAGTCGGATTCGAAGACGACTTCAGACAGCTGTCCGACGAAGCGCCGTCTGATGGACTGATCACGATACCTGAATTGAAAGGACTGTCACGCGTCGTGTACCAGAAGGAAAATCCACACTGAATTTATTTACTCGTGCTACTCACAGGGAGGGCTGCAGAGATGGAAGCGGGCGGAGACTTCGGCGAGGGTGTGTCTACGCGAGGCGGTGTTTGCAAGGAGCGTGGGAGGGGCTTGAGGCGCTCCGTCCTCCTCTTCCAGGTCTCCGGGACGCACTTCTTCGTTGATGGTGGTCTCCAGGAGACTGTTAGGAGAGATAGAGCGATTCCAGAGCAGACCGTTGAGACTAGCCTCCACCGGACACACCACCCGCTGCAGACGGAGAAGGAGGAGGAGGAGGAGGGGGTTAATAACAGGCTTTGAGATGAGAATGAGGAACAAAATAAAAAAACAATCAAACAAACACTCCTGACCTGAAACAGACCTCCCTGGTCCCACTCCATCTGTGAGTGCAGCGCCGTGTTCATCGTCGTGGCGACAGGCCGGGCCGAGCGGAAGCTGTCGGACGACTCCACCATCACCTTGAGGAGGAAGAGCTGAGTGAGCATCCGGAGGGATGTAATGTCACACCGGGAGGAGGAAGTGAGAGGGACTGTGAGGAGACACTGACCTCTGGGCTGGACGAGGAGTCAGACGTGCTCCTACTTCTCTGGGTCCAAGTGCCGCTGCATTGCCGGGTCAGCTGCTGGCTCCGGTGCTCTTTAACCCGCTCCAGCAGCAGGTAGTAGATGGCTGAGAAGTGATTGTAGCTGCTGCTCTGGAGCGACTACGAAGGAGTATAAGAATAAGTATATGTTAATAAAAAAATTGCTAAAAAACCCCATCATATCATATCATATAAGGACCTAGCCTTCAAGCCACGCCTCTAGAACATGACTGACAGGAAAGTAGACACACCTCCTTGTTTTAACTGGTTGAATATCAAGTCAACCCTAAAGAGTAATAAAAACAGTTTTTTTTTTACATTTTTGATTTCCGATCAACTCCTATATCTGGTGTCCCAACTGATATTGGGAAGGGGGCGGGGCTTCTACAGTGTCCAAAAAAAACCTGTCAGTCGTTCCAGTCGGCTCATTTTAGCGTATGTCTGTGCGTGCTGCGATGTTAAAAGTCGCTTTTCGCTTTGCTACTAGATTGAAAACCGGCTCAAGCGAACGCAGATTTCAGGAGCAGACGCCGCTGTGTTTATCGTCTCTGTGCCAGCAGGGAAACGTATTTAAAGTCTTGGCAAGCGTCTAGGATAAACACCAGGTTTCCACCGTCACCGCGGCGACAAAACTGACAGCTCGAATCCCTCAATCGACACCGTTTAAAGCTTTCCTGCTGACCCCCGATCCCAGAGCTGCCATAATCTAACGCAGTGACTCACGCCGCGCGCCGTAGCGTCCCATAATTCTCAGCAAAGTAAGCATCTGTTACTCTGATTTATCGTCTCTCACCTCCACGGTCCTCTGGCGGTCGATGCCCAGTGTGGCCATGATGCTCAGGACGGGCTCGCTGTAGTCCCCCAGGTTGGAGTTGTAGTCGGTGAGGGAGTGTGAGAGGGTCTGGTGGGGGGCGCTGGGGTCGGATAACATCCAGCGGTGCTGCTTGATCTGTGAGATGCTGATCCGCTTGGCCGGATCTACCACCAGCATCTTCCGGATCAGGTTCTCGCAGTCTGAGATAATAATAATAATAATAATTATAATAATAATGCATTCTCTTATGGCTTCTATAGTATCAGCTATATATCATTCATAACCTGATGTTGTTTTTAAACTTCGTGCTGATGTAGTAACACCCTGACGCTGATTATTTTCCAACGGCACACGGTTTATCCTGTTACCTTCTGACATGAAGAAGGGTATTCTGAAGCGTCCTTCCGTCACCCTCTGCCTCAGCGCCGGCAGACTTTCTCCGTCAAACGGCAGCGAGCCGCACACCAAAACGTACAGCACTACGCCCAGACTCTGAAAACACACACGCACGAACGATTTAGCACACGTTTCCAGATGTTAGAATCTCCTCTCCTCCAGAGACTGCGTGAGATTATATAGGACACGTACCCAAATGTCCAGCTGTGGTCCTTCGTACTCTTTTCCCTCGAAGACCTCGGGCGCGGCGTACGGCGGGCTGCCGCACCACGTGGACAGGGGCTCTCCGGCGTTGTAGAAGTTTCCGAACCCGAAGTCTGAATGAGAAAGATAGATAGAGAGAGAGAGAGAGAGAGAGAGAGAGAGAGAGAGAGAGAGAGAGAGAGAGAGAGAGAGAGAGAGAGAGAGAGGTCACGTGACGTTTTTGTCAGCCGTGCGTCACTCCTAGCTCGGGGGGTGTCTGTGTTATGTAAACAAGCCGAAGCTGAATGGTGTGTGTGTTTACGAGGGGAAAAAACTCATCTCTTCTTTGAGCACGGCTTATTCAGCGACATAATACGGTTTTATAACCGGCCTCGTTTCTTTTTTTCCTTTCGACGAATCGGAAGTGTTTCCATCCTGCAGCCCCGTGTGTGTGTCGACTCTCGACGGTGCGAGGGAAACGAACCCGATCAGCGGACTACGCTGGCTATGCATTAATACCCGGCCAGCTAATGACGGAATACTGTCTACAAATAAGCTGTTATTAACGCTTAAAAGCTGTTTTAATTCATTTGCGAGTGCAATCTTTAAACTTTCTACACAAAATCGATGAATAATCTAGGTTTGACTCCAAATGAAGGCTTCAGCGCTGTTATTTTGTTTATGAAAGATTACGTGTCAAATGTCGTATTGCTACAGTTTTTTATTTTTATCATTAAAATGATATTTTCTATAAATATTCGAGACCAGTGGAAGATTTCGAAAATGTATAATTTCATCCCTGAACAGTACATGGACGCATTTTTCCTACAAAAGTGACATTCTAAACAATTTATCAGTGATATCTAGATGATTTACTGTGTCCTGACGGGTTCTTCGGTAAAGAAGAGGTCGTCGAGGGACCCCGGGTGTGACGTGGGACGTGAGCTCGGCGCGTTTACGCTCGCGTTCGCTCTCCTCACCTGCCAGTTTGATGTTCATGTTCATGTCCAGCAGCAGGTTCTCGGTCTTGAGGTCTCGGTGGACGATGTGGTGGCGGTGGCAGTAGTCGACGGCTGTGAGGATCTGCCAGAACTTCTTGCACGCCTCGGCTTCGCTCATGCGTCCGTTCGAGGTCAGGTAGTCTGCAGGGGAAGAGGACGAGGAAACATGAAGACTAGGAACGATAAGCGCAATCAGTTCTGTGAAAAGATGGCTGTGAAAGATCAATCATAATATCTCTCTATCTATCTTTCTCTCTCATGGCAGCACATACTGTGATCCCAGGTGTGAGTGTGTGTGTGTGTGTGTGTGTGTGTGTGTGTGTGTTGCATAAAAGGCTACGAAAAAAAAAAATCCCACACCTGTTCCACCACCTGGTGCTCTTTTCCTCTCCTCAGCTCTCCTCTAACCTGTCATGTCTGACTCATCAAGCCTGAAACGTTAACGGATCAGAAGAGTCGCTTTGTACTCACCGAACATCTCGCCGTTTTTCGCGTACTCCGTTACAATGTACAGCATGTCTTTAGTCTCCATGACCTGCCAACACACACACACACACACGTGGAGATCAGAAAAAGGTGCTGCTGGGTTTAAGCAGCCTAATAAATCTCCTTTTACAGCCTTGTTAAACTTTAATGCTGGCATTAGCAGGGCTTGTGAAGAGGCCATGGGCTCACAGCCGCACACACACACACACACACACACACACACACACACACATGAAGTTCTGGTTGACGTGATGTCCTGCTTTCCCACGATAAGCACCAGCGCATGAAGCTGCTTCCTGAGCCACGTCCCTTATTTACAGAGAAACACGCCAGAAGTTTCCGACAGCGTCGCTCTACTCTACACGAGCACGGTGCTGCAAAAACACCACACTGACCAACACGCCGATTTCCCTGTGTGTTGTATTACGCCTGTCCCGTTATTTATGACACTCTGGTTTTCTAGTTTTCAACATCGTGTATGATGTATACATGTTATAATGCTGTAAAGCGAAGCTGCAGGTCCGTACGCACGATTCGGTTCGAAATCACGCACGAGCGTACGGTCTGGGCCGTACCAAATCCCGCTCGGAGTTTACGGCGGAAAGTGCTGCGTTCGGCAGAAACATGCGAAGCACGGTGGTGGTAGCGTCATGTTAATATAGCGTCGTGATACCTATCCTTGACCTTTTGGCTGCTTCTCTGACTAAATATAAATACTGCACAGCCAGATTGGATCAAATGGTCCTTCGAAATGGCAAGAAATAGTGAAAACGTACAAGGCTAGAGCAATACGATGTTAATACTGTAATATCGATATTGCGAATAATTATTTCACAACACACTCCCCACCCCTCCCCAAAGATATCACAGGTGAAGAACGTTTTTTTCAGGTTTACAGACTCTGATAGCACGCAGCTGAATTTTCTACTGAATCATTTACAATTCAGAAGCTTAGGGTTTTTGTTTTTTTTTTAGTTTGTTTGTTTATCACGTATCCCAGTCATAGCGTGTAGCACGCTGTCTGTTCTCTTCGTCTGTCTTTCGTCACCATTTTCGAGGATCGAAGGAAAAAGAAAAAACGCAACTCCGACGAGTCGAGGAGTCACGACGTGAGCGTTACGTTACATTCCTGAGTCAGCTGAACGTCGCAGAACGTTCTGACTGTTCCCGGGAGAGCCTGAAGGAACGCAACAGCAGCTCGTTGCACAACGGGTTTGACTCTTGTGACGTCCATGCACACACACACACACACACACACACACACACACACACACACACAGATTTCAGGGAGTGCGATACGGTAATGACGCCTGCAGATAGGAAACTTGCCATGAGATAAACTCCACACTGAAAGCCTTCTGCATTACAGACACACACACACACACCCCTGTTACACTCTCCTGGTGTGTGATAGATCGTACTGTCGTCACATCTGCAGCGACAAAGCAGAGGAGCGTGTAACCCGGCGTTTATCAGCAAGGCGTCTGTGTGTGTTTTATCCTCACAGGCTTTAAATAGTCTCGGGGAGAGAGAAGCGGCTATGAAAGGAGAACGCAGGCATAGGAGATGTGACCTCCTGATCTCTTGGCTTCATTTGGACGGTGGGAATGTGAGAACCTAACCGTATCTCTCTCTCACACACACACACACACACATACACACACGTAGACAGACGGTGTCTACCTCATTTTAAACACTGTAAAGCTAGCAGGAAAGCGTGTCGTTTTGAAATTTTGAGCAAATGACAGGGGATTGTTTGTTTTCTAAACAAAAAATAAACAAAACAAAACAAAAAACGGCCAACGAGTGAAGCTGGAGGTCCGTGCGCACGATTAAATTAAAATCACGCACAATCGTCTGAGCGTACGGTCTGAGCTGTACAAAATCCCGTTCAGACTTTTGCCGGAAGTATGGTAGAAACTTTATGGCACGAAGGTTTGTAGAAACTTGTGAAGCACGGTGGTGGGAGCGTCGTGTTACCTAGCCTTGAGCTCTTGGCTGCTTCTCCGGCTAAATATAAATACTGTACAGCCAGATCGGATCAAATGGAGCTGAGAAATAGCAAGAAATGCTTAAAACACTGAAAGTGTACAAGGCTTTTCTATATGCATCCACATCCACGTACACGTACACGACACGACGTCTCCGTTTGAGATCCTCACGCTTCTATGCAAATGGGGTGAAACGATCGGCCCGGACGATTCGTAGCAACGAGCCTGTCGTGCACACGCACTTTTACCTGCGATTAGATCCCGTGTACTGTTTGACGCGCAAAAATCTGAAGGAAAACGTAAATATTAAAGAAACTCTGACAGGCCACGCCCAAAATTGTAGATTGTAGCGGTCTTGACACGCCCACGAGAGACATGTAAGATTTTTTGGTGCACCGTGATACTATTTGTGTATCAGCAAATCATGTGATCCCAACTCTGACCGGGAAAGCGGGTTTTGTGTGTGTGTGTGTGTGTGTGTGTGTGAAAACCTGTTCTACCGGCTAAAGACTTACAGACAGATCTTTCTGCGTGACCAAGTGGACACATTGTACTTGGCCCGGGTTAATCAATCTCTCTCTCTCTCTCTCTCTCTCTCTCATACACACACACACATACACACACACACACACACACACACACACACACACCAGTTTCTGTAATCAACTTTCATAGCAACAACACAATATGACCCAGCAGCTTGGCTTTACATAATCAGACATAGATTGATAGACATGGACACAGAAACATCTTGATATATCGTGATACGATATTTTTGTCATATCGTCTCAGCCTTAGTGTTTAATTAATCAGACTTTTAAGTTTAGGGGGAAAAATATATATATATTTTTTTTGTAGTGTAGTATGTATAAAAATTGGTTGATTTGAAATCACACTGTTCTAAAAATTCGAGCAATTTCACAAGTAAATGTGCTCAAGTTGTTGTTGTTTTTTTTATCCATTTTTCGTTACATTTCTCATCTCTAGATCGGATTCGCTGGTTAAGTTCTCACTGCTTGGAAACGATTGAGCTTCCTGACCGAGTTATATAAAGCGTGAATACCTGGTAAAGCTTAATGATGTGCGGGTGATTGAGCAGCTTCATGATCTGCACCTCCCTGTAGATCTTCTCCAGATTGGACGAGTTCAGACGGGTCTTGTCGATTATTTTAATGGCAACCTGTTTAGAAAGAAAAGAAAACAACCATAATGACATAATTGCATTCATTAAGCCGTCACGTTCAAGCTAATAAAATGGGAATGAAACTCCCTGATGTCTCTCGTGTTTACTCAGCAGCGTGTGTTTTAATGATGAAGATGATGATGATGATGATGATGTGTACCTGGGTTTTGGTCACTTTGTGCCTGGCCAGTTTGACCACAGCGAAGTTGCCCTTCCCCAGCGTGCGGATGATCTCGTAGAAGCCCACCTGCAGGGGTCGACCCTGGGCAGACACGGCGGCCGGCCCTCCTGCGCTCGCCTCTCGCATGATCACCATACCGATTACTGCGTGCAAGCAAGAAGACCTCGGCTCACTCTCACGCCTGCAAATAAGCAAGATCTGACTGTAAAGTTCACGCATAAATAACTCGATGAATAAAACTCTAACATCATAACACTACACTCACACCGCATGAACACTCTTAATGCTTTTAAAAACCTTCGTCAATTATAACAGTTACATCTATATGCTGCTGTGTGTAAGTACATGCATGTCTATATTATTATTATTATTTAGTTTTATATAAACTCCAGAAGGAATAAATACACTGCATAATAAAGCAATAAAAATATCTTATTGAATCCTTTAAAAATGTTAATTAAAATAACCTGAACATAAGATATATTTTAATTTGAATGATTATTATTATTAATTTTACAGCTTTTCTTTATTTTATGCCATGTGTTTTTGTTATTATTATTATTATTATTATTATTATTGATATTATTAATATTATTATTATTGTGTTTCAGTTACACATAAGCGGATAAGGTTTAAAATTCAAGTAGAAATGTAATCATAAAGGAATAATCACAACTGCATTTTTTTAAAAACATGCATATAAATGTAATAAACAAGGAAATGTCATTACAATAATAATAATACTAATACTAATAATAATTTATTGTTAATTAATGTTAAATCCTGCTGAAAAGAATGATATTGTAAATAATTGTATGATCCAGACAGCAGGGTTAAGGATTATAAAAGCTAGAATAATAGTGTATATGATGAGAATAAAGTGAATCAAGTATATAAATGATATAAAATATATATTTTAAAGTGTGTAGAAAGTTAGTACTCACCGTCCCGCACTAATAACGATAATAATAATAATAATAATTCAGTCCTCCTCCTTCCTTACAGCCCAAGCACGCGCATGTGTCACTCATTCCACGGATAAATGTTAATGTTCCTGCTGTTCAGAAACTCTCCGCCATGCTACTTTATGTCTTTACTGTATTTATTTGTCATTTATTTTAGTGAGTGTTAGTCCGCGTCCCAGCGCCTACAGAGAGCCGGTAGAAAGGCAGCTCCTCTGTAACCAGGGTGACGCTTCTGGCCCGCTCTCGAGCTCGGCTCGCGCCGCTAATGCAAGCCACGGTCTCTCTGATTGGACGGAGTGAGTCGAGCCGAGCTCCGCCCCCTTTTCCTTCCCATCCCGTATCGAAATGGGAAGCCCGCCTCGCCTCATTTACGTCACACCCGCGTCAGAGCTCTGAGCGAGCGAGCGCGCCGGGCGAGTGTTGCCAGGCAACGGCGCGGCTCGCAGAGCCGGCTGACGCGCGTGCTGATGGAGTGGTTGCTTTGGAGATTGAGGGCGATGACGTCGGTGCCCAGAGATGTGTGACCACGTGACCGCTCTCTCGCTCTCTCTCTCTCTCTCTCTCACGTACAGTAATGGAGCTACGGAAAGCCACAGGGACCAAAAAAGTACGTTATTGAGGAAGAATGCATGGAAAGCGTTTCGAAATGTAAACCTCTCCACGTTTATAAAACGTTTTAAAAATATATGACAGATTATTTTAGGGGCGCATAAAATGAAGATGTAAACACACAAACTGTTCTCGTTTTTAAACATTACAAAGTAATAATAATAATAATAATTATTATTATTAGATTGCCATGCATTACGTATTTATTTAATCCAGAATTTTAAATGTTTCAAATTAATCAGCGCTGCTTTTTCACTTTTCCGTTCCAAATATCATTTTAAATGGACTGGACTGTCCACACACACACACACACACACACAAAACACAAGCATACAAACGTGCACTGAACCATATCTAATAATTCATTGCTCCATTTACATGCAGCTCTGCACGGTAGGTTTACTTCACCTTCTCAGTGTCAAGGTTGTAATCTAGTCTCCGAGAGAGAGAGAGAGAGAGAGAGAGAGAGAGAGAGAGAGGAGGGGAAGGAGTCGGTGCATTCTGCATGCTTGCCTAAGCACAAACATACCACATTAATGCAGCGTATTAATGAGCATCCACACCCACACAGAGGTATGCACGACATGTGTGTGTGTGTGTGTGTGTGTGTGTGTGCAGTAGCAATGCTCACTCTTCCTCTCTCCCTCTCTCACACACACACCTGCAGTGCAACACAAGTGCTGTAAAATGAGAACTTTCCACAAATGCATGCAAAATATAACACATGGTTGTGTAATATCACTGCAAAAGGCCCTGTACGGACACTCCAGTGAAGATCTGCTGCACATTACACACATGATAAATTAAATGACCTTCTCTGGCCATGCTCCAGTGATCTGCAGGTCATTTAACACCTCAGCGCTGCTCCTCGCCAAATAATTCACACCTGGTGTTAGTGTGGTGTGGAGTTACACCAGATTCAGGCTCTAATTCTGTACCGAAATTAAGAAAATACTCAACTGGTGCTTCAACCTTTCAGCATCTGTGCAGTTATACAGCTAGACTAGATTTAATGTGTCATTTATGCACACTTCGCTTCTGTCCTGTCTGTCTTCTCTGACATTCAGAGGAGGAAATGACTTAAGCACAACCCAGGAAGTGGTTTTAAAGCAGGCTGTAGCCTGGGGAAGATCAGGGGAATGTAGTGGGGAAACATGGTTCTTATATGGTTTTATTTTAAGCTCTTACGGGAAGCCACAGGAGCATCACAGGGCTCTGACCTTCATTATGGGGTCTTCCTGAAGATCAAGAGGAGGACACGGGCCCACGCAACGCTGACAACGCAAACCTCTCAACCGAAGCACCTTCCTTTCCATTGAGGTGTTTTTGTTAGAGTCAAAAAATTTTTCTTTCTTAGTCACCTCTCATACAGAATGGAACAAGACAAACAAACAAACCAACAAACAACAAACAAGGTGTGTAGTGGAGTATAAATATCAGAACCACAACGTGAGAAGAGGAAAAAGAGCAAGAAAAGCAAAAAATCACCTGTTATTAATGTGATTACATGTGGAAAGAAAGAAAAAAAACAGGTGAAAGCGCTTTTCCACAAATTACACGTGACATCATGTGCATAACATGTTATCAGGTGTGAAAAATGAAACCGCACAGAACATTAAACACACCTGAAAATTCATTTAAATGAATTATGTTTAAAAATCACGTGAAAATAAATTAATTGTGTGTAAAAAACACATGTCAAAATTAGAGATGATGCGATACCACGTTTTCTTTTCTGATATCAATCCTGATGCTGAAACCGTGCGTATCCGCCGATACCGACACCATCCGATATTGTTTTTCTTTAGAAAAAAAAAACCTATAAATTTTCAATTTCAAAAGTACTTTATTGGCATGACTGTTTACATACAATATTGCAAAATTATTTCATTATAGATAAGAAAGGAGAATTAAAAATAAGCATAATAACAGTCCTAAAAATAATAATAATAATAAACATTATTTTTAATTAAGTGGCAAAATGCAAGGTGCGAATAATGCTGTACATATATACCATAAACTTTAAAATGTCTTAATTTTTTTAACTGAAGCACTTCACAGGTAAACTCTTTCGCAAAAAGTCATGAGTAAATATACTGAATATAATAATGTATAAAGTATATAAATATAATCAAATCAATCCTAACAAAAGGGGGGGAAAAAACAGTCATGTGGAAGTGTAAACACTTCCAGCTCCAAAAATAAATAAATTATTAATAAATCCCAATCCAATATGCGATATCTGATACGTTTTCTCCAATATCCGATCCGTTTATTTATCTTTTAATCATTATGATATATTTTATAGAATGTTGTGCTGGTATTGGGCTGGTACTGATACTGGATTTCAGACAATAATAAATAAAAACGTGTAAGAATCACCTGGAAACTTTAAGCACATGCACTATAGTGTATCTAAAACATCACATGTGAAGTGTCTAAAAGCACACAGCAGTAAGGGAACGCGAGCATCACCTCATCAGAGAAGATCGTGAGCGAGAGGAACGCAGAAGTCTTCCCACGCCACTCACTGATGGCACTTGGTTCAGGATGAAAAGATGCAAATGAGATGCAAAGCGGCGGCTGGATCGAAAGGTTACAGCCTCTCACCTGCCCACGCGTGCAGACTCGGAGGCCGGGCTCTTCACGCCGCATGCTGTGTGTGAATCGCAGGTGTCTTCTCTCAGCCCAGCCGCACTTCTCACTGATTTACATGTCATCTGCAGTGCATTTGCAGAACTCACCTGAGCGCAGATATTAACACGGTTAATTGGAGAACAATGTGCTGTGAGATTCGGCCTGGATGAACTGACGAAACACCAGAACGCTGTATTCGGTGCCGTTGTCTTGTTGTAGGCTTCCGTGAGCTTCTCGCGATACTTTGCTGGAATTGTCTCTGCTTCCTCCTGACAGAACTGCTGTAACTCGGTCAGGTCTGTGGGTCTCCTCGCTCACTTGACCAGTTCAGTCCACTAATGTTCTCTGATCTTCAGCTCAGGGCTTTGTGATGCCACTCCAATACTTTCACTTTATTCTCTTGAATCCATTTTGTTAGATCTTTGGAGATCTGTTTTGGACCGTTGTCCTGCTGAAGATCCAGCCGTGACCCAGTTTTAACTTTCTGCCTGACGTCTTGAAGCGCCGCTTCAGTATTTCTAGATAATCCTCCTCCCCACCTTCTCTTTTCCAACAAAACGCCACCACGGCACAGCGTGATGCCGCCACCCCCATGCTTCACAGTTGGGATTTTTCCGTCCACGCACAGCGCTGATCATTACGGACAAACAGTCCAGGTTTCGACCAGAGAAGCTCCTCCAGAAGGCTGCTGATCATCTGCAAACTTCAGTCTGGCTTGAAGTAGCGGCTTCTTCCTTTCAGGTCATGGTGATATAGGACTCTCTTTGTACGTACCTCAGTACCTGATACCTCCAGCAACCTTCACCAACCTTCCTGAAGTCATTGTTGTCTTGTGGTTCTGATGAATCTTTCGGAGCAAACCTCATTTTATCCCTGGAAGTTCATTTGTGCTTCTTTCCTGAACGGTGCAGTGTCTCTGTGCTGCCAAGATTTTTATATTTCCATACAGATGTTTGTACAGATGCTTGTGGTACCTTCAGTGGTTTGGAAATAAGGAGTTCCTAAAGAGGAACCGGACTTGTGCAGGTCCACAGTTTTTGTTTCTGAGGTCTTGGCTGACTTGCTTGGATTTTAGGGCAAAAAAAGCCACTGACTATAAAAGTAGAGTCCTTTAATACAGATGCAGGCGTGCTTCCTAATAACTTCTAATTAAGGACACTCGGCCAATCAGAAGCGTCTAAATGTCATTAAATCAATTTCCGCAGAGACAGTCGATGCAGCGTATGTAAACGTCTGACCCACGATGAAGTGAATTAAAGCTGAAATGAATCTGTGAATGAACTCGGATGTGAATAAAGTAGACGTCCTATATGAAATGTACAGTAACATGAAATTTTAAAAGACTGAAGATCTGTAGCCTAGCTGATCTGTTAGAGCAGAGTGTACAGACGACGAGCTGAGAGAGCTGGACAGCTGGACGGGAATGTGTGGTGGGCGTTTCCTAATTTGCATATTCATGTATATTTATAGCGCCTGGTATGTTTAATGAGGGTAAAGGAGTAGAGATGTTCCTAAGGCCATTTGTAGCCATGTTATGAGCATATAGAACCATAATAAATCATTATTATTAATATTAACATTATATCATTAATGCAGATTGCTTTTAGGATTTTAAAGAATGAATTTAAATTCTTTCGGTGTGACTTTAAGACATAATAAAAAAAAAGTTGTATGCACTTTGTAGGGAATTTTAGTCTGGAATAATGAACAGAGCTACACGATTTAGTAAATGATGTCCTCATTCTGGCATTAATAGCATTTACGTTAACATTTAAGGAACGTTTATGAGTCTTTGACCTTTTACAAGAAACCGATGTGAAATGTGTGTTTGTGTAACCTCCAGCTTCTGCTTTCACCGAAACAGTAAAGGTCAGAAAGAGGCGTGGGGCGGAGCCTGACCTTCTAAACCCACATACTGCATGATGAGTAATGTTTATTACTCAAACGAGTGTTTTTATTACACACACACACACACACACACACACACACACACACACACACAGAGGAAAGGGAAACCAGTGAACACCACGCAGTCAACAACACAGCAGGAATGTTCATCAACATTAAATCGATTCCTAAAAATGTGCTCAAGAGGTTGTTTTGGAAAGTAAGGCACTGTACAGGGACCACACACACACACACACACACACACACACACACACGCTGACGTCTATTACACACTGTTTCTAGCACAGGCAATAATTCATGGAAGTGTTACAGCACAGGTGAACCTGTGTGTGTGTGTGTGTGTGTGTGTGTGTGTGTGTGTGTGTGTGTGTTAAATGAATATCTAAAGTAAACTATGCCTTATCTGGAGTTTTGGTTCTGCTCCAGAGATCGTAAACGTTAGATAAACGAGACTAAAGTCGACACTGATGAACGTTCAGTATTTCCTCAACCACGAAAGAACGACGTTATAATTTGTATCCGCTTATAGTTACATTGAACAGAATGTCCGCAGAACAAGCTAGTTCCTGTTTTCTATAAACAATCGTTCCTTCGGCTGGATATTTTTCTTCTCTCTCTTTTGAGGTTAATGAGAAACTCTGTAAACTCTTCTGTCCTGATGACGTCGTAAAAAAAACCCAAACCAACAACGGACTGTTACGAAGCGCTGAAACTGGAGACTCCTTCCAACTCCTAAATGTTACTACACATCTCCTAACAGAACAGAACAGAACAATTACACGCCTTTCTTTCTTTTTCTTTCCGGTTTTGGCTGCTTCTGTCTTAGATGACGTGGAGCGTCGCTGTGAGCGAGCTGTTACGATAGAAACGAGAACGTTAATGATAATACGTTAATATAAGCCTGTGGTTCATGTCGGTCGTAACTGCTATCGGAGCTACTGTTGCAGAAAATGAATCCGTAGCTTCTGATTGGAGAACTTTAATGATATATTCGGAGAACTTTAATGACAGATTGAGATGGATTTGAAGCTGTCACAGTCACGTTAATGTCTTGCAGCATGCCGTGATTGCGCAAACATAAAAACAAAGGCCGGATTTCTTTTGCTTTATCACTCTATCACGGCTCTAATCCTTGCTTTTGTGTGTAAAATGTCATGCTAGCTTGAGAAACGCTCGGTGATATTTAAGCCTCAGCCCCATGCAGGAGTGTGTCGGGAACTCGGCATGCTAGAGGTCAGAAAGGTTTATTTAAAAAAAAAAAATAAAAAATTTATTGTTTCTAGTCTGATTAGTGAACTGATGACATGACGCTAAAAAAAAAGGTCATGGAGATGAATTTGTTCTCCATTTCATCTCATGTGTGTAGACTATAGGTGTGTAGGGGAGCTATCCCACTAGCTAACATTAGCGAACACAGCTATTCTGCCACCTAATATGAAATGAACTGAGGTAACACTCATCAATCGATAATGATGATGATGATTTATTATTATTATTAAAAAAGGACAGACAGCTGGTGTGTAAAAAAATCATTCTTATTTGAAACTGATGACTCTGGACTCCCAGAGCTGTTGAAATAGCTTTGTAACCTTTCCCATACTGATATATTTTAATCACCATCTTCCTCAGCAGTTCTCTAATTTCTTTGAACTTTGGCATAGTGTGTTACTGAGTAAGACCTTTTAACCAACTTCATGCTGTTGAGAAAGTTCTATTTAAGTGTAGATGTGATTGAACAGGCTTTGCAGTAATCAGACCTGGTTGTGTCTAGTCCAGCTGAACCCCATTATCGATGCACTTTCATAGAGTTGGGGAATTACTAACTACGGGGGCAAATACATTTTCACACAGGCCCAGTTGGAACGATCAAAAATGGTAACATGGAGAGGCAGTGCTAAATAAAACCCCTTAAAATGAACCCCCCCCCTGCCCCGCCCCCACACACACCCACCATCCTGTGACAGTCAGCCACTATCAGAGCACAAGAGTTACCTCACACTCACTTGTTTGCTTTTCGCACAAATCACATGAATGACGGCTCCTGTTGTCATCACACACACACACACACACACACACACACACACACACACACACACACACAGGAGCCCGTGTGTCCTTTTCCCACTAACTCAGAATGACCTAGCTATATCTCTACACCTTTACGACTCATTCAGAAAGTCCTCCTGTTGTCCCAAACAGCCTAAAAACACTCATTCAGCTAGCTAAAATGAGCTAACATGGTAATCCCACCCACTAACACAGCTATCCCACTAGCAAACTTTTGCTAACTCAGCTAGCCAAGTAGCTAACACAGCTATCCTACTATCTAACATTATCTAGCACAGCTATCCCACTACGTAACATTAGCTAACACACCTAAACCCACTAGCTAACATTAGCTAACCTAGCTATCCCACTACCTAATACTAGCTAGCACAGCTCTCCTACCATCTAAATGATCTAGGTCAACTGTCCTGCTTCCAAATATGAGCCAATTCTTCTATCTTTGTATTAGCTAACTCAGCTACCATTAACTACCTCATCTATTCGGTTAGCTAACCTAAACTTATTCTGTGCTAATGCTGCGTTTGTCGTGATTTGTGTTTTTTTAATATCTGGAGAAACAAACAAAAAAATAAAACGAAAAATAAAAATGACCTGGTTACATATCTACATTTTTCACTCCATTAAAAAATGTCCTCCTGCCATCTTGAATAGCATAACATCACATTTAATTAGCTTATTTAGCTATGCACTCATCTAAATGCTAGCTCATATTAGTCAAAGACTAGCACAAATGAGCTCAGTGTCCGTATTTTTGTCAGCTAAGCTAGCTAGCTATCATCAGCACACAACATACAGAACACTGACACCTGAGCTAGCTAGCGTAGCATGTATTCAGATAAAGCGTTCTATAATCTCTAACGTATTAATTACTAAACTATAAATGAGGTAGAAATTAGTATATAAGACAATAAATATTGAATGTAGCGGATATCCTCTTTAGCTTCATATGGTTATGTGACATCACTTAAAATAATAAACTCTAGAAACGGTTAAGCATTTCCGCATCAAGATGCGATAAACATTCTAACCAGAATGTGTGTGTAGATATTAATGTTCACTTATAATCTTGTTTTTATTTTTAAACAGTTTTAATTAGCACTGTCACATTGCCTCACATTAGCAGGCTAGATAAGATAAGCTAACAGCTTTATAGATTAGTAAACTATTTTATTATTATAGTTCCTGTATTAGTAGACTATTTTACTATTGTTTAGTTTAATTAGTAAACTAAATTATTAATTTAGACTCCTGCCTACATGATCAAATTAAAGTAGCTTGTGTAATGTGCTTGAGGGCATTCTGGTTTTAAAAAAGAAAAAAAGGGCTTTCTAATTAAGCTAATTAGGCATTTATACTCCAAGATAATTATATCTTCTGTTATAACACTGCATATATTTAGGTTTTCCTGTATTTTCCTGCGAGCATAAGTATTGGCACCTGCTTAAACTACTTCCAGTCCACTGGAACACATAAAGACGTAGTATTTTCTTTTTTTTTTTTCCTCGTCGTTTGCTGCTCTTTCATGGATAGTCATTGGGTGTTTGTTTACTCCGCCTAATCACCAGAGCAGAAGCTTTTAAGACATGAACCCCACTGTGGAGCTCTCCGTCTCTCACGTTTATAACCAAATTGACTCCGGTGATAAGTTTGTAAACTTGAGAAAGCTTAATAAATCCAACAAACACAGAAGTACGCTTTACCCCTCGCTGTTCCGTTTCAGTTCTCAGCCTTAAGGCAACCGTCTGGGGAAAATGCTACGAGGTTTACTGGAGCTACAATGCTAATGTAGCAAATAAGTAATGGAAGCTTATGGTCACCAGTTTAGCATTGACTGAAGCCACAGGCATGCTAAAAACACTTCGCTTGATGCTGTTAGCAAATTAGGAGAAATAAAACATCAGTTCCTGTTCTCACATACGTTATCGCAGCTATAAACAGTCGTTCCCTCATATGCTTCTCTTTATTCTCAACTTGTCGTGTTACCCAGAAACCACAAACTCCTCTCTCCTGAAGATGACGGAAAACTTATAGCTACAGCTTATTCAAATAAACACCTCCTCACCCTGAAGAAAACTTCACCTTAGCACTGATTACACACCTTTATCAATCCGTTTATTATAAGCGGAGCTGTACACGGCCCTCCGAACGAGCCGTTGCAATAGAAACGATGCCGTATCAGAACGAGCGCATTGATATAAAAACCTGTGCGACTGTCAGAGCCGCCGTTGTAGAGAATTAATCAACGCCTTCTGACCAATCAAACTCCAGAACTCAACAGTAAAGGAATGTGTTAATTGTTCTCTTACGTTGGTTGCTAGCAGTTTACAGTAAACAAAAACAAACAAAAAAAAAACGACAAAAGTAACAGTAGCTAATCTACACAACGTCGTGGTGGTGTTATGTTATTATATATAGTCGGGTCGGGACGTGTTATAAAAAAGCTGAAAGTTTACAAATGTTAAAAGCAACGTGAAGTTTTGCTAGCGAGAGAATAGTGCGTCCATTCTTCTTTCTCTGATAATTACTGTTGTATGAATTCTTTCTGTTGGTTTTGGCAGCAGCCACGGCTCCTCGTGGGTTCAGACGTCAAGCTGTCATTTCCAGACCAGCGTGTCTACAAACAACAAAGCTGACTGTGTTGAGATTCAGCCCTAAAACGCACACACACACACACACACACACACACACACACTCACTCTCACACTCACACATGTTAGCATTTACACACACGTAACAACGTACACGTACACAGCAATGCAAACACATGCGCGTAAACACACACACTAGCGTTGTGAAGGCTGGAATTGATGTCAGACCATCCTCCCTCTCTCTCTCTCTCTCTCTCTCTCACTCAATCACGGCCACGGCGTGCGTCAATCAATAAACCGTCCACTAAACCACACGCTTATGGATTGTTCTAGCACTCCACTTCTCCCTAACTGTATGGATTACTGTCTGTCCGTAACGAGCTCACTCGTCAGGCGCAGAAGAGTGGAATCTGAGGATTCATTTCAACACGGCGTCAGTGAATTTACGCAAGCGCACACAGCACGAAACCTGAAACT
>NC_030421.2:5075000-5080000 GCF_001660625.3 Ictalurus punctatus | reverse complement strand
CACAATTAAGGTTCCTTTTCACAAGATGAACCTCTACCAAAGTATGGAGAAAGAAAGGATCTGCTCATGATCCAGAACATACAAGCTGATCTGTGAAACATGGTGGAGGTAGTGACATGGCTTGGGCTCGCATGGCTGCTCTGGAACGTTCTCACTAATTTTCATTGATGATGAACTCATGATGGTAGCAGCAGAACGAATTCAGAAGTTTACAGGAACTTTTGTCTGCAGATGTACAGAGAAATGCGTCCGAACGAATCAGGAGGAACTTCATCATGCAGCAAGACAGCGATTCAAAACACACTGAGAACTCAACAAGCGACTTCATCAGGAGGAAAAGGGACATGCAACCAAATATTTAGTGTTATTATGCGATCTTAAATAGTAACGGTGAGTTTAATGTTAGCAGTTTGACTTCAGATCATTAGACGATACCACCAATTAGATGAGAGAAAAAAAAAACGCTTGATGGAAATGTGCTGCACTGTAATGCTGGGTGTGTATTCATGCGTTTGGATTGCAATTGCAGTGCGATTATAAGTTTTGCAATTATTATCTCAGGTTTAGATCTCAGTATGTGTGTGTGTGTGTGTGTGTGTGTGTTTGACGTCACGAGGATAGGTTTTGATCTGTGTGACTTGTGGGTGTGTACAGGTTGTGTTACCTGTACAGGGTGAACTTGCAGCCCTGACAGCCAGAGAGAAAGAAACAAACGGAGGGAGAAGGTCACATTTAATTCATCTCTCTCTCTCTCTCTCTCCCCTCCCTCCCTCCCTCCCTCCTCGTTCCACAGTCTCCAGCAGCTC
The DNA here is from genome assembly GCF_001660625.3 of Ictalurus punctatus. Lineage (NCBI taxonomy): Eukaryota > Metazoa > Chordata > Actinopteri > Siluriformes > Ictaluridae > Ictalurus > Ictalurus punctatus. Next base: position 5,079,194 of record NC_030421.2, on the reverse strand, counting down.
TTTTCTCACTGCTCGGTAAGAGAGCGGGCTGATATTTACAGCGATTCAGTACACATGCTGCAGCAGAGGACTGTAACACAATAAGGGACAGAGATCAGCTGGAGCTTGCTATGGCATTTCAACCCCCCCCCCCCCCCCCCCCCCACACACACACAAAGATCTGACCCGTAAAAACCAAGCTGTTTACGTTGAAATGCTATATAAAGAACTTTAAAAGGTCAGATTTTCCCACTTCTCATGACAGCATGTTGTCAATGTACATATGCACTATTAAAACTGAGGTTTGTTTGTTTGTTTGTTTGTTTAACCCTTTGTAGGACTCATCAATGGTCCTAAATAAAACCCTAGAACAACAGGAGTAAAACTACATGCACCTGATTTGAACAGGGATCCCAGATAATCTACTTAAGCAGCTGTGTAACCCAACTCTGAATACGAGGCACAAATATTGGCATAACCTTTGGACCCTAGGTTTGTTTCAGTAGCACCATTTGTAGGTAAATAGATTGATAAAAACAACTTTGAATTGTATTATCATTAGACTCTAGTATAAATAGTGTCCACAGAAAGCACATGCTGAGGAAGAAAGTGATTCAGCTTCAGGATTTTGTGCTGAGATGTTTATAGACAGCAGATTAGGTTAAGATTACGTGCTAAACTACTGATTATGATGTCTAGCTCCTGAGCAAAACTTGTGACGCAAACATGTCAAGGTTGAGCGACTATGTTTAGGGAAAACTGTGACCATTTCATTTGTGATATGATGATATTTAAATAATGACCAGCTCCAGTTGTCTCCAGTTAGAGACCAGCACACACACACACACACACACACACACACACACACACATATTGGTATTCATGACGCTTGTCCTCACTGGTGCAGTGAGCATTAAACAGGACTACGTCTGTCGCGTGCTGCTTCACTCCAGCCGCAGTGAAGGAGATAAAGGCGACTAATTCTGGCTCGAGGGAATAAACACTGATAATAATACTGACGCTCTCACACACCCTGATCTGTCCTGCGTCTCCTACCTACTTTATCCACACGTCTTTCTGCCCCCAATCCTCATCCTGCTTTCTGTCACTCTCTCTCTCGCTCTCGCTATCTGATGCGGGACTGCAGAATAACACACACACTGTAGACAGAACCACACAAACCCGCCATCATGGAGCTAGCGTAGTCATCCACGCAAAACAAAATGCACTCTGTGCACAATTTCATTGCTTATAGACGTGTTTAAAAACGTCAAACTGGTCTAACCTGACGGTCAGAAAGCTATATATAAGAGCGTGTACAGAAAATAAAAACACCAAGATGAGAAAATATGAATATAAACTCCTCATTCCCTGCTGAAACAATCATTAGAAACCGTCTACTGGACCCTAATGTGTTCGTGGTGGTCTGTAATGGTTGCTCCTAATGGGTGTTCAGGGTGGACTGTAATGGTTGTTCCTAATGGGTGTTCATGGTGGACTGTAATGGTTGTTCCTAATGGGTGTTCATGGTGGACTGTAATGGTTGTTCCTAATGGGTGTTCATGGTGGACTGTAATGGTTGTTCTTAATGGGTGTTCGTGTGTTCATGGTGGTCTGTAATGGTTGTTCCTAATGGGTGTTCATGGTGGACTGTAATGGTTGTTCCTAATGGGTGTTCATGGTGGTCTGTAATGGTTGTTCCTAATTGGTGTTCATGGTGGTCTGTAATGGTTGTTCCTAATGGTTGTTCCTAATGGGTGTTCGTGTGTTCATGGTGGTCTGTAATGGTTGTTCCTAATGGGTGTTCGTGGTGGTCTGTAATGGTTGTTCCTAATGGGTGTTCATGGTGGTCTGTAATGGTTGTTCCTAATGGGTGTTCATGGTGGTGTGTAATGGTTGTTCCTAATGGGTGTTCATAGTGGTCTGTAATGGTTGTTCCTAATGGGTGTTCATGGTGGTCTGTAATGGGTGTTCCTAATGGGTGTTCCTAATGGGTGTTCGTGTGTTCATGGTGGTCTGTAATGGTTGTTCCTAATGGGTGTTCGTGGTGGTCTGTAATGGTTGCTCCTAATGGGTGTTCATGGTGGTCTGTAATGGTTGTTCCTAATGGTTGTTCCTAATGGGTGTTCGTGTGTTCATGGTGGTCTGTAATGGTTGTTCCTAATGGGTGTTCGTGGTGGTCTGTAATGGTTGCTCCTAATGGGTGTTCATGGTGGACTTAATGGTTGTTCCTAATGGGTGTTCATGGTGGTCTGTAATGGTTGTTCCTAATTGGTGTTCATGGTGGTCTGTAATGGGTGTTCCTAATGGGTGTTCCTAATGGGTGTTCCTAATGGGTGTTCCTAATGGGTGTTCCTAATGGGTGTTCCTAATGGGTGTTCGTGTGTTCATGGTGGTCTGTAATGGTTGTTCCTAATGGGTGTTCGTGGTGGTCTGTAATGGTTGCTCCTAATGGGTGTTCATGGTGGACTTAATGGTTGTTCCTAATGGGTGTTCATGGTGGTCTGTAATGGTTGTGTCTAATGGTTCCTGGTGGATTATCTAGTTGTTGGTGGTGTTTAATAGTAACCTGAAAAATTCCTAATGGAAACATACTACACAAAAAAATCGGATTAAGATACTATTAAAGCAATTCCCATTAGGCTACATGATGGAAACCATTAGAGATTTCCCTAACAGATTGTATTCATTGATTGAGTTATTTTCCGCACGGTGGTTAAAACGTCATCACATTTCTATGCGAAACGATTTCTTTTTTTAAATAAATAAAGCCTTTAATGGTTTCCGTAAAAGTTTCATTGGAAATAAATATCCCTTGACAGAAAACCCTACACGTGGCTGTGAACGAGCTGTTACTACGGAAACCATACCGTAATACCGTATTAGAGCGAGCGCGTTATAACGATAGAGACCTGGGCCGCACTACTGTCAGAGCTGCTGTTACAGACAATTACTCGACGTTTCGGACTGGTTCTACAGCACCACGGTATTGTGTAGTTTATCGGGCGCTGTTTTGGTTTTGTTTGTTATTTCCTGATCCTGTAGAACAGGAACACGAGCGCTTTGAGACCTTAGAGCTTCTCTTCCCCCTCTCAGTCTTCCTCAGAGGCGTGTTTTCAAGTGTTCGGTGTGCGCTCATTATTCTCGGAGATGAAGCGTAGCAGACCCTTAGGGTAATCTGCCCCCTTTACGTCAGTGCCTCTCCTACCCCCAAACCACTCCACCCCCCACCCACCCTTTTCACCAAGACACTGCAGTGGCAGCTGGGTAAATGAGCTAGTGACGTGTGCGGAGTGATGTCAGTGCTGTGCGTCAGACCTGTGTGTCCTGTTGTACTGAGAAGTGTGTTATAGCCAGTCAGTGACACAGCTCTGTCACACACACACACACACACACACACACACACACACACCTCCACTAACCAATACACTGCGTAAATGGTCCATTAGCAAGCCAGATATTGCTCAAAAGGCAGGATTTTCTCCCGAGCCCTAATCAATCCAGGTGATCGACCTCTCTCTCTCTCTCTCTCTCTCTCTCTCTCTCTCTCTCTCTCTCTCGCTCTCTCGCTCTCTCGCTCTCTCTCTCCCTCATTCTCTCTCTCCCTCATTCTCTCTTTCTTTCTCTCGCTCTCTCTCGCTCTCTCTCGCTCTCTCTCTCTGTCGATTCCTCTGCATCCTCCTGCTCGAATATTTCAACTGAGTGAGATGTTCACACATTTTAAGTCCTGTGAAGGGCAAAAAAAAAAAAAAAAAATACACAACAACAATAATAATAATAATAATAATAATAATAATAATAATAATAATAATAATACATTTGCAGCCCTTTTCTCACCGTGTCTTCTCAGCTCAGTTTCTTTACTCGTTCCTCATGAACAGATCGAGATCGAGAGCGTAGATGGCGTACAGTAGGATCAGGAGCAGCCTTCAGACACATTTCTCAAGCAAGTGTTTGTCTTTCTGAGTCATTTGGGATTAATATTTATTGTTTAACTATTTCATTCTGCCATACCGTATATGTCATAATATTATAAGCCTTCGTTTTTCTAATATTTTATTTCATTAACGTCCAGTGCCGTGACTCTCGGCTGCACTTCCCGTGCTGCCATGATGGAACAATTACGTATATTTCCCTTTGAGCGTTAGTGAACGTTGTCTGGTTGTCTGGTAGAATTCTGGATTCTAATTGGTCAGAAAGTGTTCATTTCATTTC
>NC_030421.2:5020000-5070000 GCF_001660625.3 Ictalurus punctatus | reverse complement strand
TATATATATATATATATATATATATATATATATATATCTCTTTTCAATCTCTGTGAATTCTGATTGGTCGAGTGATTAAACGAGTGATTAAACGTTTTCAGTGCTAAAAGTGCTAAAAAAAAAACAAAACAAAACAAAAAAACACACACATGAAAGCAGCTAAAGTTTGAATTGGATTTGTCCATCGCATGATGAAAATAACATTTACATTAATACTGTGGCACTCTGCTCTTTTCATTTTAAAGTAATCATTTAAAGCATGTGACGAACTTCTTCACGTACCGCACTTTAAACCGTACGGTCGAGCCACTGAGTATTTATTAAGTAAGTATTACGCGCCACTTGATGTGGAAGTCTCCACTGGACACCGATTACATCATCTACCAGGGCTCTGACCTCGTCTCCGACCTAACGTTTAAATGTCCGCTCCAGACAGAGATTATGGGTAAGGGCTGTATCGGGGATGCATTAGTGCAGAGATGATTGACAGGTAGATGCTCAGGCCTGACTGTTGGACAAAGGGCAGAGTTATATTACAGGTAGGAATCATAATTACATCCGTTCCTGAGACGGATCAATCCCTCCTGCAGGACACTGAAAAACGAGTCGGTTTTTTCGACTGCACAAGGGCGGACGAGAAGGACGACCATGACGGTGAAACTCAATCTGCTCTTCCGGATGTTTCTTTGTGAAAGGAGCTCGTGATTCGGCATGGATCTTGGATGAAGACAGCGTGATCCGAAGGGGTGGGATGTGAAGAAGGGTAAGCAGGTTTTGAATACAGTGAAGGAATCCTGGATATGCACCGGTATGGGCGTTACTGCTTTCTGCCATTATCTGAACCAGCCAGACTCGTCCTCCGTAATTCCACAGTCGAATTCCACCAACCCTGGTGTCATCGTGGTATTTCTTTAATTACTTATTTGACGTAATAGCAGTTCGTTTAATTACTCCGTTCTGAGGCCTGGCCTTTGCTTACATTCACTCCAGGAACAGAGCTGTTTTGTAGACAGTCGTACACACCTTAATCTCAGCCTCAGACACTCCACCCACACACCATCTGATCTATCTGATGTATAATTACCCAGGTAGCAAAGAACGTGACTATAACATTCAGTCATTTGCACGTTCTTGCAAATCCGCCCTACGTCCACACTAACGAGGAACGTCTCAATTGATATTTTTTCAAATTAGACGTGGCTTGAACGATTCCGCATGTAAACACAAGAGTTAACATTTTTATGAATGTCTCCATTTCTTTTTGAAATGGGGCGCAGTGGTGGCTTGGGTTACTGATCGGAAGGTCGGGGGTTCGAGCCCCAGCGCTGCCAAGCTGCCACTGTTGGGCCCTTGAGCAAGACCCTTAACCCTCTCTGCTCCAGGGTCATGGCTGACCCTGCGCTCTGACCCCAGCTGGGGTCCTGACATGCTGGTGTATCCGAAGAAGGCGATTTCACTGTGCTCTACTGTATAGGTGACCAATAAAGACTCATTAATATCATTATCATCATGTTTGTATGTTGGTCGATTATCCTGTGATCGGCCCTTTAATGTCACATGGTACAAAACTGACGCCAAGTAAATTAAACTTTTACTGACGTACAGTAGCTGCGTGTCTTAATCAATTAAATATACAACCTCTACATGTAAAACACAGGGCGGAGTTGATGCTAATATCTTTATCCCCTATGATGACTGGGTGTGCAAACTACTGTAACCGAAGAGCAAGTATTAAATTTGTGGAAGTGCATTTCAACCAATTTGAAGACGATATAAAACCATTTCCAAAAATTACAGTATGACGTATTATTGTTGTATGTTATTGTCTTGATATTTGATATTAGCCGTTCGTTCAAACCTCCAACGGTGTCAATGTGGCTATTGAGAACAATCTGCACACACGCTTAAAAAAAATAATCTAAATATGATTTTCGTCACCTTTTCTGTACGTGACGCCGTTTATGCAACTTATTTTATTCTCTTATTATCTGCCTCAACACGCCTACCAACTGCAAAGACAAATTAGAGTGAGTACTCGTAATTTATGATTTTATCAATCAGGCCGTGGACAAGGCGTCAGAGAAACCCTGATTTTTTTTTTAAATACAGATTTTTTTTAATAGCAATTCCTACAAACGTAATATTTCAAGAAGAAAATGAGAGATGGTCACTGGATGGAGGTTTGTCATGCATATTTTATCTGATGTTTCTAATGGCACCATTTTCCCAATCATGTCCTGCTCCTGTGATTGGCTGAAAAAGCTGCCGTCTTGGTACACGAGTCTTTATATATGGATGGAGAGGGAATTCTGGGACAGCGTACAGCCAGGTGACGCCGGCATCACCTGGAGAGCCGTAGAGGCTCTTGCACATGTTCCTCTGTGCACATTCTGCACGTTGGCGTCATCGCCAGTCCTGTCGTTGGAAGAAACGGCTTTGTGGCCTTTGAGAGGCTTTTCCAGTGTAAACAAAGCTGTGAGAGTCAGGGATGAGTGAATAAGAGCATTGTAGTCCATCTGCTTAATTAATTGAATTAGCGGCGTCCTTCCTCCCTCCTTCCATCCCTGAAGAAGGAGTGCTGTCTAGTGTGTGTGTGTGTGTGTGTGTGTGTGTGTGTGTGCAGCAGTGCGTAAGCATGCGGGTGAACAGCTGCACTTAATCATCAGCTCTCCTCGACATGTGAGCTGAGGGTTGGCTTGCGTCACTGAGCAATGGACAGATAAAGACTGATGTCACCATTAGGACTCAATCCTGTACACACACACACACACACAAACACACACGCACACACACGCACACACACACACACACACAAAGCAAGCACTACAAACATCACTGCAGTCAGTTATTCCCACTCAACGAATCGTAACATCAATGCAGCACAGCTGAGTTCAAAATTATTGGCACCCTGCAGGAGAATATTCCACATAATGATTCAACAGTTATATTTCGATTTCAGTATAAACATATTTAATGTGTTTGAAAACGCAGTTCTCCTTTAAGTATTTGTACTAAAAACCCACTGGGATTTAGTGAAGATGTATAGCGTCATAAAATTCTCTTAAGTACCAGGATAGTTCAGCTCAAAGCCTGGTTGCCTCTGTCAGGAGGTTACGGCTTGGAAGATCTTCTGATCTGTCATCACCATAATGACCTCAGAACACAAAAACGGTTGTAGGACACACAAAATGAGCTTTGCAAAGCCATCTCAGTGTAATATACAGGATTATGAGTCTTTTATATATTATATATATATATATATATATATATATATATATATATATATATATATATATATATATATATATATATATATATATATATATATATATATATATATTTAAATGATATATAATCTAGAAAGGCTACATGAAAGGTTTCTGAAATAGGTACCTAATATCTGTGTAGATTAGTACAGTAAAACATGCGATTTGAGACACAATGCTATTTAAAAAAATTCAGCAACGAACACAGTGTCATATGGTGCTATACTGCCCCCAGTATCTACATTGGTATTGCACCATGTGGACGGGTAGTTCTGAGGACATGCAGAAGCAATGCTCTAAATGACTGCAGGATACAGAGTTAAAAGCAAGTATAACCCAGGTGTTAAGATCCATGTGCAAAGACGTCTTTACTACAGATCTACAGCGCCCTCCATTAATATTGGCACCCTTGGTAAATATGAGCTAAGAAGGCTGTGAAAATTTGTCTTTATTGTTTAACCTTTTGTTTAAAAAAAAAAAAAAAAAAAAAAAAAAAAAAAATTCACAAAAATACTCAGCTCTCATGGATATCAAACAATTGCAAAACAAAACACCGGTTTAGCAAAAAAAAAAAAAAATAAATAAATTGTTAAATATAGGTGTAGAACAATAATTGGCACCCTTTTAGTCAATACTTTGTGCTACGTCCTTCGCTTTGCTAAGATACCAGCTCTGAGTCTTCTCCTATAACGCCTAATGAGGTTGGAGAATACATGGCGAGGGATCTGAGACCGTTCCTCCATACAGAATCTCTCCAGATCCTTCACATTTCGAGGTCCACGCTGGTGGACTCTCCTCTTCAGTTCACCCCACAGGTTTTTACGGGGTTCGGGTCAGGGGACTGGGATGGTCATGGCAGGAGCTTGATTTTATGGTCAGTAAACCATTTTTGTGTTGATTTTGATGATGCTTTGGATCATTGTCCTGCTGGAAGATCCAACCACGGCCCATTTGAAGCTTTCTGGCAGAGGCAGTCAGGGTTTTATGTAATATCTGTTGATATTTGATAGAGTCCATGATGCCATGTATCCTAATAAAATGTCCAGGTCCTCTGGCAGAAAAACAGTCCCAGAACATTAAAGATCCTCCTCCATATTTAACCATGGGCATGAGGGACTTTTCCATATGGCTACCTCTCTGTGTGCTCCAAAACCACCTCTGTGTTTATTACCAAAAAGCTCTATTTTGGTTTCATCTGACCATAGAACCCGATCCCATTTGAAGTTCCAGTAGTGTCGGCACACTGAAGACGCTCGAGTTTGTTTTTGGATGAGAGTAGAGGCTTTTTTCTTGAAACCCTTCCAAACAGCTTGTGGTGATGTAGGTGACTTCAGATTGTAGTTTTGCAGACTTTCTGACCCCAAGACGCAACTAACTTCTGCAGTCCTCCAGCTAAAGTCACTGCACATGAAGGACCAACTTTATCACACTTGTTAGGTAATGCCCACGTTCTCACCTTACACACACACACACACACACACACAGTATATCCAGATTAATTGCATTTCATATGGAAAATGATTGTGTGTGTGTGCCCATGTGTGTGCTCTCAGTATGATTCCTCGTTTAATCAGCAGATTGTACTAATAAACACAGATCATCTGGAAATGATTAATCTCATATATTATTCCAATTTCTCATCAACATATATTTGTTCTCATTCAAGTCAACTCTTCTAAATGAGTTTACAGAGCAGAATAAACGAAACTGAGCCTATTCCAGACACACACACACACACACACACACACACACACACACACACACACACACACACACACACACACAGTCCTGGCGACGGGCGCACTAAAGGTGAAATCTGATTAGACTCTGAGTCATGGCCGTGTGTGAATATAGAGCTGATGCCCTCTACAAATAGGCATGAATCACCTGGCTTTCATATCCATATGATTCACACGCCTACTTATGATTCACACCTCTTTGGGTTCCTTCACCCTGAGACCTGTCCACACACCCCCAAAATAGCAGCCCAACTTCTGCTAACTCTCAACAAGAGGACCTGAAAAAAAACTTCTTTTTCTGTCTTTATACACACTATCTTTTCAGCTCGAGCACTCACTTGCATATCTGAGTGCTCTGCTTCACACTAGCAGGAGACAAGTCGCTCGTATTGCTTGTGGTTTGTTTCTTGTGGGAGTGTAACAACCGCCATTGTTGTCACTTTATGGGCGTGGCCTGTCCAGAATATGTAATTTTTTTTCCTGATGTGAATCGGTAGTGGATGTATACATCTTCTGGAGCAAACACAAATGAAATAACGTGCTAATCGGTGTGAAAATCAGTCGTTTACGTGCTCGGCTTTGTACTACAGTAGCTTTTTTCTTAACTGTACTAGCTATAGAAGCGCCAACGATCTCTGCTACTTCCTTTCAAGATTTATTATCCTTCAGAACACGGTCCCCTCTGAAACTATTGGAACAACAAGACCAATTCTTTCTTCTTTTCTTTTTGCTGTAGACTGAAGACATTTGGGTTTGAGATGTAAAGATGAATATGAGAAGAGAGTTTAGAATTTCAGCTTTTATTTCCTGGTATTTACATGTAGACATACATAAAACATAGCACATTTTGTATCAGACCTCACAGTTTGACTGCTTTCTTGTTACCCAGGTGTGTCCTGTTAGATGGATTGTTTAAACAATAAACAGCTCTGAACGTGTACTATTTTTAGCCTTCAGTTTCACCTGTGAAGACTGCGTTTGTTGTTAATAAGGATAAACCAACATGAAGACCAGAGAGCTGTCTATGGGAGAAAAGCGAGCCATATTTTCTGTGTTTTTGATCTGGTTTCTCGGTTTGCCTTCTTCTCGAATCCGCCACATTTCATCCTGCAGATTTCAATCGTTTTATATAAAGATATCCACCTATCACTGAAATTTGGGAGAGTATCTTAGATTTACAGGCACACTTAGGCCTTGATTATTGATTTATTTTATTTTTTTGATGAAACTTTTTGATGAGCCTTTCGGACTCGACTTCACTGCGTAGTCTTTAAAGACGATAAGGAAGACGTGCGTGAATATCATGCAACGGACCACCAGCAAAGTTAGCGTGACCTTTTATTGACTTTTATGCAACTTTTTATTACTTCAGAGTGAATTTATCTGCACTGAATAAGAAATAAACATCACAGAAACTAAACAAAGCAATAACGTGTGAATATGAGCAGACACGTTATTAGCTTTAGGTAAGCAGCGAGAACTACAATGCGGACTTTATTATTTCGCCGTCTGAGAGAATATGGAGGCTAGTTTATCACGTGTAATTGGATCGGCTGAGTTTGGAGAATCGAGTCATCGGGACGAGCTTCCTGCCTCTCCCACTCCTTCCCTTTCACTCACATCAGTTTTTCTGCCTCGCTGACGCGTTTCCTCCCTGCTGATGCGTCTCAACATGCTGCTGTGTGTGTGTGTTGCTTTTTTTTTTATTTTCTTGAACATTGAATCCTCTGTGGAAGAAGGATGTCAGGTGTGTGTGTGTGTGTGTGTGTGTAGGTAAAAAAGAAACTGCACTTTCCCTGCAGTCATTAAATGAAGACTTGTCATGAGGCATGTGTGCTGTAGAGATAAGACAAGAGGAAGAAAGAAGCAGTGGGAGAAAGAGATTAAAAACCAAGAAGCGTAATGTGGGGGAAAGAGAAAAAAAATCCATCATTGTCTATTCACGGCGTCTACTGAGACCTCAGAGCAATGGGATGACGCTCAGCATGCTGATACAATGAGATGAAGAGCGAGAGTTTACACACACACACACTCATTACTGAGTCTGGATGCAAGGTAGAGTGCTATAACGTCTGATCCAAGCGTACTGTAATGTCTGATCCGAGCGTGCTGGTACATTCCCAGGGTTTGGGGCATCTGGTATAAATGTGTTGGCAGTGCTAATCCCCATTATAAGACAAAAAGACATCAACATAAAATTTCATTTCGGTACCCAGACCATATAATCTGCTGTTAATGTCTTACAGTGGATTATTTTGGATTTTTGTGGACCCGAGCGCAACAGCACCACCGCCGGTCCTAAAACGGGGTTGGGAATGAGGTAGCAGACAGAACCGCATTCTCCTCAGTAATCTGAAAACGTCAGCAGTAAGGTAACCGTGACAAACCGTGAAACTCTAACAACCCCGAGCATCAATGTGACGTCCGAGCGGAAGAAGATTCAAGTGTTAAAATGATTTAAAAAAAAAAAAAAAAAAAATACTGTATGGAGAGAAATAAACAAAGTTTAATACGGAGTATTTCAAGCAGTTTCTGAGTTCGGCGTTAGAACTCAAAAACTTTTTGTGCTACAGAAATATTGCAGAGATTCATCTAGAAACGAACGACACGTTGTGCTTTTAACCGTTTAGAGTTACACTGAACGTTATGGGACGTCCGTGAGGAGTCTTATGCACTTCACATAACATTTAATGGAAGGAGTCTCCAGTGTCAGCGCTTTGTAACGGTCAGAGGTAAAAGCATCTTCAGGACAGAGGAGTTTTCTCCATAACTGCATTTTATTTTCGTCTTTTTAATTTCAGAGAGAGAGAAAAAAAAATCGCCATGTTTCACCATAGGGATGGTATTAGCCAGGCGACGTGTAGTGCCTGCTTTTCACCACACAGTGATTACTGTTCTGCCCAAAGAGTTCAATTTTCATCTTTTTCCACAGGTTAGTCCTTTATGCTGTCATATGACTTTTACTCAACAATGGCTTCCTTTTTGCCACCCTGGCATGAAGACCTGATTTATGGCGTGCTGAAGAGATTGTTGTCTATCCAACGGGTTCTCCCATCTCTGCACAGGACTTTTAGAGCGAGTTGGGTTCTTTCTTACCTCCCTGACCAAGGCCCTTCTTTCCCGGACATCCAACTCCAGAAATGTTCGACGTTGTTCCAGGTTTCTTCCATTTCAAAATGACTGATGCCACTGTGGTCCTGGAAACACTCAACACCTTAGAAATGGTTTTTATATCCTTGGCTTGCCACAATTTGATCATGGAGCTCCACAGACAGTTCCTTGGACTTCATGGCTTGGTCTTGGTGTAAATTGTAGGCTCTTATAGCTGGTATTTGCCATTCCGAACGATGTCCAATCAATTCAAATTGCAACAGGTGGACTTCAATTGAGCTCTAGAGGCATCTCAAGGATAATTAAAGCAAATAGGATGCACCTGAGCACAATTTGGATTTCCATAGGAAAGGGTCTGAATAAGAGAGGTTTGTGAGTAAGATATTTCAGTTTTTTATTTTTAACTTATAATTGAAAATCTTTGCAAACTTGTTTCCAATTCGTCATTATGGGACGATTAAGTGAAGATTTATGTGTAAAAATGGCAAATTATATCCAGTCAAAATCAAATCTACAACCACGATAATGTGTGCAACAAGTAAAAGGGTCTGAATATGTTCTGAATGCACTGTATACTGCGGGCTCCAAAGGTCTGAGAGCAAATTGTAGGAAAATCTGTTCAATCAACCCAAATAAATCCAGGCTATGAAAAAACAACAGGTCCTGTGAGTATTCAGAGTTAATAGTGCGTGTGTGTTTCATACGGCAGAAGTGGGCGGTGAACAGTTTCGATTTTGGCCCATGTGGTAAAATATTTTACACTCGCACGGAAATACCACCTACATCGACCTCAAACGCTGATACAGAATCAGATTCATATCTGTAAACACACAGCGTTTCGATCGTCCTGTATTTCTCTCGAACATCTCAGGCTGATGATATTCCTTACAGACGAGCTTGTGTTTGTGTATCCGTCGAATTAAAAAGCTCTGTCCACTAGGGGGCACGTTTTTGTCTCTGCTTCTCACATAGTCTAACCTTACGATGAAAATTATTTACAGTTAAGCTACCTTAAACACCACAATAATCTCGAATTCTGGGTTCTGATTGGTCAGAAGGTGTTGATTAATTCTCTATAAGCAGCAGTTCTGATAGTAGCATGGGTTTATATTAACGTACTCGTTCTAATATGTTATCGTTTCTATAGTAACGGCTTATTCACAGGGGTGCGTACGGAAGATTCTCCACTAATAATAAACGGATTTTAAAAAACGCGTATATATGGTACGCTATGGATAAAACACGTCATGAGATGCAGTTCTGGGAAAGTAATCAACTTTATGTGAGCGGTTCCTGTCCTCAGTTACATTAAAGCAGCTATAAAAAAGTCTTTTCATCATTCTGTGAGTGAAAACTGCTTTTTCTTTATATTATATACCGATCTGATTTTGTTTCCCGAACAGGATTCAGTCGTTCTTCGTGATGTTAAACTCAGGGTTTGGCTTCATGTTGTTGTAAATCAGGATGTTTGATAGACTGCTATTGATTTGTGCATTTAGTGGAAGAGCATTTCACATCCTACTCGTCTGAGACGAATCGACATCCATCACTGAATCATCCACCTGTCTGGAGACATTATTTCAGCCCTCACCCTAACCCTGAGAGATCAGTACCTTCACTGTATAACCACACCCTAACCCTGTAGGAACGATGGAACAACGGAAAGATGGAGCGAAGGAAGGAAGGAAACATGAAGGAAGGAAGAAAGGAGGAAAGGAAGGAAAGACAGAGGGAAGGAAGGAGGAAAGGAAAGAAATATGGAGGGGAGGAAGAAGGGAAGGAAGGAAGAAAGGAGGAAAGGAAGGAAGGAAGGAAGGAAGACAGAGGAAAGGAAGGAATCACAGACATTTTAAAATGCCAAATGTGATACATTTGTGATACTTGTGATGCTCTCAGTATGTATGTGTGTGTGTGTGTGTGTGTGGTTGTGCGTGTCCAGTTAATTCGTGTTATATATGCCTCAGTAGAAATCATGTTAATGCACATATGGTACTGCCTCCATGTGTGCCTAGGACTAGGGGAACGCATGTGTAAATCGTTTAATTTTGTGTGTGTGTGTGTGTGTGTGTGTGTGTGTGTGTGTGTGTGTGTGGAACATGTAGTGTGAGGCCCGGCAGCAGTTTCTCTTTTCTACATCTTTTTGTGGAATTGCTCATGGTGTTGTGATGAGTGCACACACACACACAGACACACACACACTCTCTCTCACACAAACACACACACACTCACACACGCACACACACACACACACTCTCACACAAACACACACACAGTGAGCCTGTGGTGTTTCTGACAAGGTCATTTTTCTAATGGAAAGCTCAATTGCGTGTGTGTGTGTGTGTGTGTGTGTGTGTGTGTGTGTGTGTGTGTGTGTGTGTGTGTGTGCCTGTCAGAAATGGTTTTTCTGCACTATCTATTATTTAATTTTTAAATTATTTCCTTTTTGGATAAGCTGCAGAAAAAAAGAGAAGAAGGATGAAGGAAAGAAAGGAGGAATGGAGGGAAGGATGAAGGGAGGAAAGGAGGGAAGGAAGGAAGAAAGGAACGGATGAAGGAAGGAAGGAAAGGTGGAGGGAAGGAAAGAAAAGAAGTAAGGGAAGACGGGTAGAAGGAAAGAAAGAAAGGAAAGAATGTCAGAGGAAATTAAGGAAGGAAGGAAAAGAGAAAGGAAGGAAAGAAGGAAGGAAAGAAGGAAGGAAAGGAAGGATGAAGGAAGGAAGGAAAGAAAAGAAGGAAGGAAAGACAGAGGGAATGAATGAAGGAAGGAAAGAAAAGACAGAAAGGAAAGAAAGGCAGAGGAAAAGAAGGAAGGAAGGAAATAAAATGAGGAAGTAAAGAAAGAAAGAAAAATGATAGAGGGATAGAGTCTATAGTGTATTATAGTGCAGAAATGTAACTGTAAATGTGATTCAGTTCGTCTGAGGGAATAAATATAATTCTCAGTGAACATTATACAGTCATACAGACTAATACAGAGTAGATACAGTGTGGGGATGTGAAATGGCTGTAAGCCTTATGTTACACACACACACACACACACACACACACACACACACACACACTGTACGTTGCTGACACCAGCGCTGCCGTATTCTCAGGCGATGACGCGCATCCATGTCACCTCACGCTGCTGTGTGCACACACGCACGCGCGCACACACACACACACACACACACACACACACACACACACACACACACACACCCATGTTTATTTGAACATGAGGCTGTGTGTGTGATGGTTTCTTGAAAAGAGCAGCACTGAAATAAAAGTATCCATGCAGTGAAATAATACAAGCACAACACAAACATAGTTTATCATAATGGAGGCTCTGAGTTACCGTAGCAACCGTTACAGTTGTCTGTTGTGAGCATCTTTTTTTAGTTTGAATAAGCCAAAACGTATAGCCTCCAGCCTGCTCCAGTTAATACCTAGCTTTGTACTAGCTGTATTCTCACCAGAGTCACCTTCCAAGCGTTATTTTTCTTGTCCATGGTTATGATTCAAGTCCATGGAAAGCTGTGACACATCACCGATGAGTGTAGGAGATCGGTGATCACGTTTAAAACATTCCCTTTTGAGTCTGGGTTCTCTCAAGGTTTCTTCATCATGTCATCTCAGGGAGTTTTTCCTTCACCTCTGTCACCTCTGGATCTACATCTACATCCAGATTTCTGTAAAGCTGCCGATTGTTGTCTGTACAAGTGGAAGTGAATAGAGGAAGCCTGTGTGTAAATACTTTTCCTGGTTTTTACATCTAGACATGTTAAACGATATAAAACATAGAACCTTTTGTATCAGACCACCCAATTTTTACATGAGCAAAAGTATAGGAACAGATACTCAAAGTAAATAAGACTTGATATTTGGTTGCGAATCCCTTGCTTGCAATAACTGCATCAAACCAACTGACACCAAACTGCTGGATTCTTCTTCTGTGAAGGTTCTCCAGGTTTTTCCTGCAGCTTCTTTCAGTAGTTGTTTGTTCCGGGGGGGGGGGGGTTCTCCCTTCAGTCTCCTCTTCAGGAGGTGAGATGCTGATCAGTTGGGTGAAGGTCTGGTGATTGACTTGTCCAGTCTTAAACCTTCCCCTTTTCCCCCTGATGAAGTCCTGTGTTGAGGTGGAAGTGTGTTTTGGATCGTTGTCTTGCTGCATGATGAAGTTTCTCCTGATTCATTTGATGCATTTCTCTGTAAATCTGCAGACAGGATGTTCCTGTAAACTTCTGAATTCATTCTGCTGCTACCATCATGAGTTCATCATCAATAAAGATTAGTGAGAATGTTCCAGAAGCAGCCGTGCGAGCCCAAGCCATGACGCTACCTCCACCATGTTCCACAGATGAGCTTGTATGTTCTGGATCATGAGCAGATCTTCTTTCTCCACACTTTGGTCTTTCCATCACTTTGGAAGAGGTTCATCTTGGTTCCAGAACTTTTGTGGATCATCTCTGTATTTATTTGTGAATTCCAATCTGGCTTTCCTGATTCTTTCTGCTGATGAGTGGTTTGCATCTTGTTGTGTGTCCTCTATATTTCCTGCTCTCGAAGTCTTCTTCGAACGGTGGATTGTGATACCTTCACCCTGCCCTGTGGAGGCTGTTGGTGATGCCACTTATTGCTATTTTGGGATTTTCCTTCACAGCTCTCACAATGTTTGTCATCAGCCACTGTTGTTTTCCTTGGCCAACCTGTTCCGTGTCTGCTTGTTAGTACACAAGTCATTTTTTTTCGGTGGTCATTTTTTTTCAGGACGTTCCAAATCACTATATTGGCTACGCCCAATGTTTGTGAAATGCCCATGAATGATTCTCCTCTTTTCTCCCATATACAGCTCTCTGGTCTTCATGTTGGTTTATCCTTTTTAACAACAAACGCAGTCTTCACAGGTGAAACTGAAGGCTAAAGCCCAGAATAGATGTTCAGAGCTATTTACTGTTTAAACAAATCACTCTAACAGGACACACCTGGGTAACAAGAAACACCTGTCTGTCACATGTTCCAATATTTTTGCTTGCCTACAGATTGGGTGGTCTGATACAAAATGAAATTCTAAACTGGCCTAAACTCTCTTGTCATATTCATCTTTTGAACTCAAACCCAGATGTCTTCAGTCTACAGCAAAATAATAAATAAATAAATTGGCCTTGCTGTTCCGATAGTTGTGGAGGGGACTGTATTTCTCCCATTTCACCATATGTATTCCACAGAGCTATGTGTGTGTGTATGTGTGTGTGTGTGTGTGTGTGTGTGTGTGTGTGTATTAATCAAGTCACTCTTGATTAACTCTCCTCAGAGGGCTCTTCATGTGGCTGAGCATCAGACAGATCATCAGGTCGTACATCACCATCAGCACTTATTCAGCTCTCATTGACGCACTTAAACACATCCGTCACACACTCCTGACATTTCCAGCTTTCCAGTGAAGTACCTTAAGGGTCAGAACAGACCCTCCCTCTCTCTCTCTCTCTCTCTCTCTCTCTCTCTCTGTAAGAAGCACACATCAGGCAGCGTGACGAGACGTGAGCATCATCTCACGAGGAATTATGGTGAAGAAACGGAGCTCAGAGTCTGAGTTAATGCCACCTGCGGGGAAACATCCTCCGTCTCCGTCTGCATAAATCTGTAGTCTTCTCACTGCACTCCACACTGAGGGTCAAAGAGCAAACACGCTGATATTACTCAGACTTCTGTTAAGCTGGCGATGTCGATTGTCATCTATAAAAATGAAAATTAAAATCTTTTTGGATCAGCTGCACAAAGGAAGGAAGGAAGGAAGAAAGATGAAAAGAAGGAAGAAAGGATGTAAGGAAGGAAGAAAGGAAAGGACATAAGGAAGGAAGAAAGGATGTAAGGAAGGAAGAAAGGAAAGGACATTAGGAAGGAAAGGACATAAGGAAGGAAGAAAGGAAAGGACATTAGGAAGGAAAGGACAAGGAAGGAAGAAAGGAAAGGACATAAGGAAGGAAAGGACATAAGGAAGGAAGAAAGGATGTAAGGAAGGAAGAAAAGAAAGGACATAAGGAAGGAAAGAAGGACATAAGGAAGGAAGGAAGGAAAGGACATAAGGAAGGAAAGGACATAAGGAAGGAAAGGATGTAAGAAAGGAAGAAAAGAAAGGACATAAGGAAGGAAAGAAGGACATAAGGAAGGAAGGAAGGAAAGGACATAAGGAAGTAAGGAAGGAAGGAAAAGACATAAGGAAGGAAGGACGTAAGGAAGGAAAGGACATAAGGAAGCACGGAAGGAAGGAAGGAAAGGACATAAGGACGGAAGGAAGGAAGGATGTAAGGAAGGAAGGAAGGAAGGAAGGAAAGGACATAAGGACGGAAGGAAGGAAGTATGTAAGGAAGGAAGGAAGGAAGGAAGGAAAGGACATAAGGAGGGAAGGAAGGATGTAAGGAATGAAAGGACATAAGGAAGCAAGGAAGGATGTAAGGAAGGAAGGAAGGAAGGAAGGAAGGAAGGAAAGGACATATGGCTACATGAAAACTGTGGGGAAAAAAACGTGTGCTGGTGGAAAAAAACAATGCAAACGTAAAAGCAGTCGGCTATTCACACGTTTATCATTAACTACAGTATGAATTATTCAGTATCTACAGTGAGAATAACAGGAAATAACAAAGGAATACAAGTCTGGACCATTTAACAGATCCTGGGAGTTCAAAGGGTTAAACTGTCTTTAATTATCAGCACAGATGAAATAAATATATTTTTAAAAACTTGGAAAATAGAGGAAAGACGTGTGAGGACTAAACAATGAACACCACACCGTGTTTTTAGAGCGGTGTTAATGAGTATCAGATATGACCCGGGTGCTCTGAATGATCTGGTCATGAAAACACACCTTTTACTCACACACACACACACACACACACACACACACACACACACACACACACACACACACACACACTGCTGTACTCTTACAGCAGGTCTGTGACGCACAGGGAGACAGCGTGGCAGCGGACGCCCACCTCATGCACAGAGACAAAATATATCACCATTTCACAAAGCTCTCACACACCACTGTGTACTCCTAACAGAGTCTGAACTGGAGTTACACAGCCTACACACACACACACACACACACACACACACACACACACACACACACACACACACGCATGGCTATCAATGTTAATGTGGAAACTGGCCTAATTTACTCAGCTCTGAATTGTGCATTGACAATGAAAGGCATAAAAGGTGGTGTTAAATGAGAGACTTGTATAAAAGATGTGTGTGTGTGTGTGTGTGTGTGTGTGTGTGTACGCTTCCATTACACTCCACTTCAACACCACTGCATTTAAATTTTCTCACAGAGATCTCTCACAAAACTTCTTATTTTATACAGTAAATGTATATTCTTCAATATGTACAGAAACTCTTTACAGAAAAGTCACAGAAACGTGATTACACGTGTTCCTCGTCACGTCTCCAATTCAGTTTTATTTATATAGCACTTTTCAAAATGGACACCTTCATGAAGCTGCAACACATTAAAAATATTCAGTGTTAAATTGATCCCTTCACGTCACGTGTCAACCAGATTTCCCCACATATAGCGCTAAAACCGCATGCCCTACATGTGAAAGATCATGTGAAAGATCCTGTGAAACGTGAAGAATGAACGTGTGAAAATATTTTTTAAAAAGTCACCTAAATGTGGTACTCAACATTAAGTAACTCAACCCTGTTACAGCTTTACATTCACCCCTATGAAATATCTGGAACATTCCACGAGTAACTCAACCCCGTTACAGGTTCACGTTCACCCCTGTGAAATATTTGGAACATTCCACGAGTAACTCAACCCCGTTACAGGATTACATTCAGCCCTGTGAATATTTGGAACATTCCACGCTTAACTCAACCCCGTTACAGGTTTACATTCACCCCTGTGAAATATTTGGAACATTCCACGAGTAACTCAACCCTGTAACTTGTGCTTTGGTGTTGTTTTGATCCTAAACACTGATCTGAACATTAAACCCTGATTCCTGACTGAGGCGTTAACTGTTTATTTCTAATACACAAACCTGGTGCATGACATTGTTAGTTAATGAGGAACCTCGCCCACGTTGAAGGCTTTCAAATGATAAATAATTGCAGTCATTATGACTGTAATGATTCATCTTTTATTACAGCAGTATAAATAGGTTTAATCATCCTCACAGGCTAATCAGGGATGCACAGATACTGAGGCGATGATGAGGTCTGGCCTGAAGAAGCGCTGGATCAGTGTCAGCTCAGATTTGATATCGTTTCCAATTTACACGCCATGAATGCGTGTGATTATGCAGGTGAACAAGAGACATAATTCACCTTTTCACGTTTAGTAGAACTTAAAAGACTGAGGTAACTAAACTCTAGTAAGAGTGATATACCTAAGAATAAAAGAACTCTTCACAAAAGACGCCTCATTTTAGTGCCTCTTTCAACAAGGAACCAAAGGAACGTAGCAGAACTGAGGCTTCGCTAAGGCTAACTTATTATATTATATTAAATTATATGTCTCAATCAGCTCCCTGTCTCCCTATAGTGCTTGAATCAGTATATGGTGTACACGAGATTTGGTAAAGGCCCTGGCTCACTACACTTTGGGACACTTATGACTCTATTTCCGGCGACATTCTCACATTATAAAAAAGTGACTACTGGCATTTATCAACAACAAGCAGGACCGGAATCTTTTTAACATTATACGTCATATAAATTTGTTTCTGCTTAATCACACGTGTCGTATCAAATGTTTGCTTGTCCAAACATGTAAAAACAACCAGCAACCATTTCCATGGGGTGTACTTATTTTTTCACGGCTGTACAGGATGTCAAAGAACGTTAAAAATCGCTATCGCTAACGTAAGTAATCATTTGAGAGCCACAACAACAATAACACGCTAATTACGTTTATAGACGAAGTTGGCTGAGAGCTCGTCCGCCGTTTTGTTTTCGAGCTGAGAGGCTTCAGAAAACATGATGCCATTTCCAGTAAGGGTGGATGCTCCGTGGTTTTTGCAGTGCATTGTGGGATTTTTTTAGGGAGAGAACCTTCTAGTGCACTTGAAGGATTTTGCGATTGAGACAGAACACAAAATGGCCGACTCACTGATCAGTGAGCTGACTACTGAACTAGGGAGCTGATTGAGACACACCCTTAATCTCTCAAATGTTAGCTAGCCTGATAATAACGAACTGAATGCTAATAGCTACCTGCAATAGACTCCTGCACCCAATCAGTGACAGTCCTGGTCAGGTGATTACATATACAGAGTGACACACCCACTAGATCTGATCCTCGGTTTAATGAACGTGAACAAAATGGATTATTTACTCCGTCAGCTCCTGTTTTGTTGTTGTTGTTTTTACCTGAAATGCCTTTGGAAGAGAGTTTCTAAAAGTAGTTCAACTAAACACATATCCAATCAGAGTGTGTGTCTCTACAGTACATCATTGCTTTAAGCACAAGGGTTTCATTAAAAGTTTAAGAGACATTAGGTGTGACAAATTTCACACAGACACCAGATGAGTAATTAAACACTTATGAAACACCGTAGGAGTTAATTAAACACTGGGGACTCTACTGTTTAGGACTTTTAGGACTCACACAACATCCATAAATGTCATTATCATAGCGACAGCGACCTCTTGAGGACAGAAGAGATAGCGCAGATAACCTGACATAACTAAGGATCAAATATGAATTGTATTTACTGTATTATATACATTAAGAAAGTACATATAAAATACTCCAGGCTCTTAAACCAAAATTAGATCCATTTCCGTTTTGACATTAGCAAAATGTACGTTGAGGAATTGAAATGAACTTAATTGTGATTTTTTTTAAACCGTTTGATTTAGGGTTCATGGATTCGGTTTTTATTGTCATTGTGCGGACACAGCGAAAATCTCCAAATCAAAACGAAGATATCCAAAGATGATACCTAAAAACATAAAATTCCAAATGGGAAAAAAACATTTAACTACAAATGACATTAAATACACGAACAAAAGTACAAAACAAAGTGCTTGGCTCCCTTAATCGCTGCTTGCAGCTATATTTTATATAACTGTGTAGCGATGTACCAGAGACATGCTGGATTAAGAATAACAGAAATCAGCATAATGATGAATTAGAGTGATGGTCTAAAGTAGTAGTCACCAACCCTGCTCCTGGAGATCTACCTACCTTCCTGAAGATTTTAGCTCCAACCATAATCATGCCAACTTGACCATATATTCATGAGAAGCCTGAAGAAGTTCCTGAGAAGTTCTAAAGATCTTCTTCAACTAAAACCGGAAGGTAGGTAGATCTCCAGGAACAGGGTTGGTGACCACTGGTCTAAAGTGGTGAAGGGGTGATTTCTTATATTTTTCTTAAAACAGCCTTCCCAGGGAGTAGCTACATACATATTAAAGATGCAAAAGAAGTAACTTAGTTTGATACCTTTATTTCTGAAAGTGTATGCACTTTAAAAATAAATGTAAAAATCGATTAGATGGAAATACTTTAAAGAATCGACTCCCGCGATCGACTCACCTGTAAGAGTCATTTAAAGATTCGGTTCGCTGATGAATCGGTTCCCCCAGCAGCGTGAAAACAACACAAGCAGCGGCTCTGCAGGAAAACAACCCCGGGCAGGGAACTTTTACTCTTGAGCAGAAGTTGGAGACGTGGAGCAGCACATTACAGTCCCCGAATTGACCCTGGACTGAGGAAGTAAATGCAGAAAAGAAAGAAATAAAGAAAGTTAGATCAGCATGCTAAACCCTGCTGCAAACGGAGAGTCGGTGCATGTGCTCTCCAGTTACGTGGAGGAATACCTGGAGCTGGTGGAGTCGTTACCTCTGGACCTACAGAGATATGTTTCTGTAATGAGGGAAATAGACGCGAAATATCAAGGTTGGTTTATTAACATGGAACATCAAACCTTTATAGAGCGCTCGGATCTAACCACGTGGTCATGTTTCCCCCCGAAGCAGCGGCTAAGCTGCAAATAAACAAAACCCCTGAAAATAAACAAAAACAGATTAGGTAATGCCCTGTATGTTAGAGGAGGGAATAAACCTTTTACAACTTAATATCTGTTTTTGTTCTAATTATAGTACATTTATATTGTAGCTAAATCATGGTTAACGTTATTGTTTATTATTGTTATTATTATTATTAACCGTTAATGTTAGAGAAAATGCGTTAACGTTATTTAAACAAATTTACACTTATAAAAATGAATTCTATCGTTTATATAATTCGTAGTTGCACTGCTAAACATCACGGTTTTTTCCGCACTGACGTTATTAGCTTGGTTAGCATGTCCATAATTAGCATGCTAAGCGGATCAATCTTTCTGTGCTAGGTAAATAAATCATTATTTTAAACCTAGCTAATTAGCTAGGTTTAATGTTCTCTCAAAGTAAATCTACATATAAGTGTATTTTCCATGCGATTATTTTGGAAGTATGTTCAAATTACAAGTTAAAAGTTTAGCTTTAGTTGGTAGAAGTTAGCGCAAAACCGAGCTAACATTCTTCAGAAGTCTATCTCGCTGGCTTATAATTCATTTGTATGGCCGTTATTCGTCGTCATAGCAACAAGTTGTAATTGCCACGCGCACATCTAATTCTGCCTTTTCTCCGTTATTACTGAGGAAAAGAATGCTAACAAGCTAACGCGTAATTAGCGTAATTAGCTTTAGCATTAGCAAAACATTAAATATTGTAGTTGGCTATTAGAGAGCTCGTATACATTACTGTCTAGCTATGCTAGCAGCTAGCGAAGTTTTTATTGTTATAAAAATTTAACAAAAGTTTTATATATATAAATTATAAACATAAAAGCACGAAAATGCGTATTGTTACGTTTTGTGAGATATTCGAACATAACAGTCGTTTTTTAAGGTAGAATACGTTGAAAAAATGGATTATCAAGTTCACTACGTTTGTTCTCTAACGTCTCTAAAGTTTAGAGATGACATGCAAGTTGTTTTTATAAAATATTTTTATTTACATTTCTCTTTAAAGAAGCAAAAACAACAACAACAAAAACAGGTCATACACCCGAGTTTAAAAACATGAAAACTGTAAATTTTTGAGTCATTTGATAGTTTGATAGATCTTTTTTTGTCCTTCATGTATTGGGGGGTACGATTTGTCCCGCTTCTGTCTTACGGAACGTAATTTGTTGTATTGTCCTGTTTGCAGAGATCCTGAGGGAGCTGACTGACGTTTATGAGAAGCACAAGCAGGAATCTGATCCGGTCCAGAGGCGGCGTCTCCTCCAGCACATCCAGCGCTCTCTGATCCGTACCCAAGAGCTTGGAGACGAGAAGCTCCAGATCGCAGGGCAGATGGTGGAGCTTGTGGAGAACCGCACTCGTCAGTTTGAGTGGCAGGTGGAGCTTTTCCAGGCTTCTCAGAGTTCTCCGGAGAGCACCGTGTCCGTCGGGAGCATCGCTTCCCCTGCCGTGACGCCAGTAAACGTGACGCCGCTGCCCACGCCACTGATGTCTCTGGCCAAAACGGGGGCTGAAAGAAAGCGGGAGGAGACGCCAGGGTCGTGTGATAAAGTGAGCGGGAAACGCTCACGGCGGCAAAAGAGCGGATCAGAAAACCGGGACAACAACAATTACGGTTTGGAGCACAGTGACGACACGGTGAGCGTCGTCACCCCGAAAGAGAAGAAGGCCAGGACGTCATCGACGTCATCGACGAAAAAGAAAAAGAGGTCAAAAGCGAAGCAAGAGAGAGAAGCGTCTCCGACCGACCTTCCTATCGACCCGAACGAGCCCACGTACTGCCTGTGCGAGCAGGTCTCCTACGGAGAGATGATCTGCTGCGATAACGACAAGTGCCCCATCGAGTGGTTCCACTTCTCCTGTGTCGATCTGCACCACAAGCCCAAGGGAAAGTGGTACTGTCCGAAGTGCAGAGGAGACAACGAGAAGACTATGGACAAAACCCTCGAGAGGCCTAAAAAGGAGCGAGCCTATAACAGATAGTCTCTCTCTTTCTCTCTCTCACACACACACACACAGTGCCTTTTCAATAAGAGTCAATACATGGTGTTTGGTTCATTTTATACTTTGGAGGAAATGAAGAAGAAGCATTAAAGGAAAACACCAGCTTTATTATCAGTACCCCCCCTTCTCTAACTCTGTCCAATACGTCTAGTGGGTGTGTGAGAGATTTTATTATGGACAAAAATCCCTATGTTTCCTTTCATTATAATTAAGTTTTAAATTTCACCAACAACTGACATTCGAATTAGGCTAGTTCGCTTCGCTTTTCTAATCTAATCCGAGAAGGAAGCTAGGACGAAGCCGAGTTCTACACCGGTTAGTGCACTTGCGTTTAACTAGTTAGCTTTTGAAGCTGTGTAGCTAGTCACTTTTCTCATCTGAACTTATAATAAGTAAATACATAATGCTGGACAGGCCACACCCACATGTAATCGCTTATTAATGTGGACATACGGTGACTTTTAAACAAAAATCGAGTTTGTTTCGGTGAGCATTTTGAAAGGTTATCATAGTGTTATTTGTATAATTTTATACTTAAACAACATTTTATTAATCAGCTATCGGCACTTCTTTGAAAAAACAGAACTGCTTAAGTTCATTAGAAAATATGATGTAAATAAGCGGGTAGGAAGATTAAAGAAGCAGTCGTTCGATGTTCGCGACGTTCTCTTGGTTGGTTTTTAACCCCGACTGTGTTACCGTTAGAGTAACGAGTTTGAGTCACGTATTTTAAATGTTTATTGGCGGTGTTTAGAGGCTGCCTTTGGACTTCTTTATAATACGTTTGGATTTATTTTTCATCGCTATAGAGAGAGAGAGAGAGAGAGAGAGAGAGAGAGAAAAATTCTCATTCCTGATCAACACACACACACGACTGGAGTTGTTCTTTAAGGTTTCTACATTTGAATCCAGTTGTATTGTGTTATGCATGACTCTCAGAACTCTTAATGTACACAATATTACTGTTTCATAGATATTTCTTCTGTATTTCACTTCACATCATATTCAGCACCACAGTTACAATAAAGTCAGAATTCTACGCATCATGTATTTCACCTGTTCTGTTTTCATATGAATACGATTTTGTGGATTCGCTATGTGCGTGTGTGAGACATCGTCACCCAGGGTACATGTTTTTAGTCAGAATGCTTTCTTCACGCCAAGAAAGTCAACACGTAGTGCGCTTTTAATACTTTGCAGACTCGGCCTGTTCTACACAGAGGAAGGACAAGGGGCGGAGCCATGACAGGGCACCACAGGATGGACTTTACAACAAAATGTTTTGTTTTGTTTTTTTTTTTATTTAAAAAAAAAAAAATCACTCCTAGAGTGAACATTTTGGATGGTCTGGGATGTTTGAAGCGGCTCGGTGCACAAAACGTACAACTTGAGTCGTAGCTTTTATCCGTTTATTCTCCCATGTAATGTCAGCTTCCTGTTCGCACTTGCGTTGAGACATTTTTATTATTAAAGAACGGCACTGCTTACATTTTATCCGTTTATGGTTACACAGAGCATGTTACTCTTTATATATCGCATTCTTAGTTCAAGCGGTAACGTCGTTTCCCTTTTGTCAGTCAAATACGTAGTGATTTGAGACATAGCCTCTTGTTCATGGTTCTGTGTGGTGTAAAGTTGAAAGAGAACTTTTTCCGTTGTTGTTCATGATAACAAGGCTCTGAAACTCGCACATCTCCGAAACCACAAAAAAAAATGGCGCACCCCTTGTGTTTTTTTTTTTTTTTTTTAATTTCCATTATTTACAAGTGCTGGAAAAGATGACTGACAACCAGTGCAAAATCTGTACATATATAATCCATCATGGGTCTTATATACAAGCTTGCTGGAACACACAGGTACATATGCAGGCATTCATGCACAGAATAGCGTACAACACCAAAGACCAGGGGGAAAAACAGTATATATAATATATATCATCCTGAAATACTGACATGGCGTGAGTTTTTATTCAGAATACAGCACTAGGAGGGTAAACTCCTCATGATCAGATTAGAACGAGAATGGTGGTGGGAGGGAGAGACGTGCAGGGTTTTCTCACTTGATCGTGCACGAGAAACACAAAACCACGATCCTGTACGATAAGTAAAGTGCATAAAAAACTTAAAAACAAACCCCAAAAAAAAAGAGTAAATATTTCTTCTCCGCTAAACAGAGACAGAAACGGGAGGTGAGTGTTAAAGAGGATGTGTGTGTTTGGGGGGTCAACTATCTCTCCAGCTCTGCTCCACGATGGCCGAAACCCGCTTCTCGTACTCGCGCTTGTTCTCCTGGTACAGCTGAGCCGCCTGGCTGTTGGCCGGACTGTTGGGGTTCGGTTCGTCTAGAAGAGACTGTAGGAGGAGTAACGCTCTGATTATCTGCGCTGGCCTCAGACTGGTGTGTGTGTGTTCGCTCCCATGTTGGAGACGTCACTTATGAAGTAAGTAAATACACACCTGAATGGAGGTCAGGATGGAGGACACGTCGTACGTTGGACTCCAACGATTCTGAAGGATGTCCAGGCAAATACTTCCGTCTGCATACACTGATTACACACACACAGATTTATACTGATGTCTTATTAAACAACACACGTTACAGAATAAACCATTCAAATCATTCATCTGTTACATAGTTTTTACCGTATTAATTAAATTAATAACTAAAATAAAACCACAAACAAAAAAAGAGACAAAGAGGGAAGACAGATGGAGAGCAACACAGAGAGTTAACGAGAAAGACACAGAGAGAGACACAGGGAGAGAGACACAGGAGACAGAGAGAGAGGGAGACAGATAGAGACACAGGAGACAGACACACAGGAGACAGAGAGAGACAGGAGACACATGAGACAGACAGAGAGACACAGGAGACAGAGAGAGAGAGAGAGACACAGGAGACAGGGAGAGACACAGGAGACAGAGAGAGAGAGACACAGGAGACAGAGAGAGACACAGGAGACAGAGAGAGAGACACACAGGAGACAGAGAGACAGGAGACAGAGAGACAGGAGACAGAGAGACAGGAGACAGAGAGACAGGAGACAGAGAGAGAGAGACAGGAGACAGAGACACAGGAGACAGAGAGAGAGACAGGAGACAGAGACAGAGAGAGACACAGGAGACAGAGAGACACAGGTAACGAGAAAGACACAGGGAGAGAGACAGATAGAGACACAGGAGACAGAGACACACAGGAGACAGAGAGAGACAGGAGACAGAGAGACACAGAGAGAGAGACACAGGAGACAGAGAGAGACAGGAGACCGAGACACAGAGAGAGACAGGAGACACAGACAGAGAGAGACAGAATCAGAGAGACACAGAGAGAGACAGGAGACACAGACAGAGAGAGACAGAGACAGAGAGACACAGGAGACACAGAGACACACAGGAGACAGAGAGAGACACAGGTAACGAGAAAGACACAGGGAGAGAGACACGAGACAGAGACACAGGAGACAGAGAGAGAGACAGGAGACAGAGACACAGGAGACAGAGAGAGAGACAGGAGACAGAGAGACACAGATAGAGACACAGAGAGACACAGGAGACAGGAGACAGAGAGAGACACAGATAGAGAGACACAGGAGGCAGAGAGAGACACAGATAGAGACACAGGAGACAGAGAGAGAGACACAGAAGACAGAGAGACAGGAGACAGAGAGAGACAGGAGACAGAGAGAGACAGGAGACAGAGAGAGACAGGAGACAGAGAGAGACAGACAGAGAGACACAGGAGACAGAGAGAGACATAGAAAGAGAGACAGGAGACAGAGAGAGAGACAGGAGACAGAGAGAGAGACACAGACAGAGAGAGAGACACAGACAGAAAGAGAGACACAGACAGAAAGAGAGACACAGACAGAGAGAGAGACATGAGACAGAGACACAGATAGAGAGATACACAAATAGACTTAGATATATAGAGACATACAAAGAAGATACATGAAGTAAAACAGTGCGAGTTTGCTCTGTAGTACTTCACACAGTCAGTGTTTAAACGCTACACAGATGTTCCAGATGTTGCTGCTGATTATTTCCACACCAACTTCAAGTGTCTGTTTATTAAAGTGTAAATATTACACAGTCTCTCTAACCGTACACGGTCTCAAAATGGACGTCTGGTGATGATGGAGTTCACTATCCACCATGGTAGAGAGTGAGAGTGAGAGAGAGAGTGTGTGTGTGTGTGTGTGTGTGTGTGTGTGTGTGTGTGTGTGTGTGTGTGTGTGTGTGTGTGTGTGTGTGTGTGTGTGTGTGTGTGTGTGTGTGTGTGTGTGTGTGTGTGTGTGTGTGTGTGTGTGTGTGTGTGTGTGTGTGTGTGTGTGTGTAAAACCCCCTCAGGACGGAGGTTTACCTCACCGTTCGGGTGGAACATCTTGGAGACGAATCTCACTGTCGGAGGTTTGTTGGGATATTCTTCTGTAAACTCCACCGTCAGCTTGAACGTACCTACACACACACACCATATTCACTTTTCTTATGATAAATTCGGTTTATAAACTCTACTGTAAATCCTACACATCTGGACGTACAACACTCACCGTCCTCAAAAGGCGTTCCCTCAGGGCTGTGGGTCAAACAAACAAAACCAGATGAAGAAAAGTGAATTATTAGATCTGTTCATTTTGTAGAGTTTTGTAGGTCGTGTGTTTGTTTTAGATAATAAAACCTTAACGAGAAATGACAAAAACACCACAAACCCTTCCCGGGTATTTATAACAACAACAACAAAAGTTATGTTAATATTTTTCTCCACTAAACGTTTTGTTAAATATTTTTAACATCATGAATCCGCCGTAGCTAAGTACCGATCACACCTGACCTGTCTCAACAAACTAGTCCCAACAAAAACGAGCCAGGTGTGCTAATCAGAGCGCTTATGAACCTGTGAGCTTCGTATTTTGTACGTTTCGGTTTCTAACATTCCCCAAATACCGATTAAAATCCATTTCTGTCTGTTACAGTCGACCCGATCCACGTTTCCTCACATCTGCTCTCTCAGCTGATAACGACACGATAAACACCCGTAAACAAACACCTCATCTGACACAGGATTTATCACTGCTTTATTATTATTATTATTATGATTAGATTATTGAATATTGTTAATGGTGTGGAAGTGAGTTAAAATGGCTTCCACTTCTGTTTTTCAGTCTTTTCCCGGATTGCTCATCTCACGCTCCCAGCTCTCTGTGCGCTTTGCCTTTTATGGAGTTCTGTGGGCGTCACTATATGCAAATGAGCCGCATCAGGAATACGCTTTGCACTTTTTGTACAACTATTGGCTTACGCGCAAACCTTTACACACGTTTTCAGAAAAGGTTCTCGTAGAAAGACGAACGGTTTGATTCTGATGCGATTTGTTCGACCACGGAGGAAGAGGAGGAATTGCTCGGGACAGGAGATGCTCTTTTATCTCTCAGACCAAGTACATGGCTATGTGTGTATGTGTGTGAGAGAGAGAGAGAACCATGTAATCATCATAATCATGATTTATAACCAGAACTTCGTCTGGTATCTCGTACCCAAATATGACGGCGTTCCACACCATGATGTTGTTCTCAGATGGAGCTCCACTCACACCAGCTGGAGGATCCTCCTGGAGCCTGAACACACACACACACACACACACACACACACACACACACACACACACACACACATTTGATCACATAATTCAATCAAAATAACACCAACATAACACTAAATATCAAAGAACATGTTCGTTAAGTTCACCAAGAGTCGAAATCTAGCCTCAGAGGTTGATTCAGTGTTTATATTAAACCGAATTGAACCCAAACTCTGTGTTCACACGAAGTTTTAATGCTAACTAGGGTGAAGTTTTAACTAACCAGCTAGCTAGCTCACGGTTCCGTTATCATCACACTATATATAACAGATCTGTCCACTCACCCTGAGAACATTATATAAATATAACATAAAGGACAATATAATTCACTCTTCTGAATGTTTACGATGTTTGCCAAATAGCTAGCTTTCGCAAATACCTCCAGCCCAACTCTATTCCGGCGAGCCCCGCCTCCTGCCTCGGGATTAGCTACAACGTCATATACGAGCTCCCGATTGGCGCTGCGCTTTTGTGACTAACCAATCACCACAGAGAAAGGCGGGATTTGTCTGAATACAGGTGGTCGAGTATTAAAATAACGCTGTATTAGCCGGAGACCTCCGAACCGGCTTTTCTTCTTTAAAACACCGAAATCTCACCGTTTGAAATCCCTCATGAGTCGCCGTCTAGCAGGAGTAGACATGATTTTGGTGATTCAGATGAAATATTTAAGTGTTTATAAAATAGTGAAGCGTTAACTAAATAAAAACTAAAGCTACTGCTAAGAGCTAAGAGCGACCACACACACACACACACACACACCAGAGACCAGCAAGTCTCTTTCTGACGACAGAGCTTGGAATGAACCATTGCGTTCACCCAGAGGGGTGTGCATAAAGTAGGCGCGACGCCGAAACTGCAACAAAAAAACAAAAGACAAAAAAACTTAAAGCAGGAGTTAGTGCCATGCTAGTGAAATGATAAAACTTTAGCTGGTAAAATGTTTAAATATGTGGATTAAAAACACAAATCAGTGAAAATAAGTTTGCTGTCAGTATAGCCTTCGTGAGAGTCCCCTACCCCTACTCTTCGTCTTGGTACATTCTGGATGGAACCCGCAGGAGTGACGTGTTTGGTTGGGTTTTTTTTGGTAATGCGGAAGTGATGTGCCAGAAACGTTAATGAACCCAGTTTCGTTTCCAAGTAGTGCTGAATTAATGTAACTGAGAGAGAGAGAGAAAGAGAGAGAGAGAGAGAGGCTACGTTCATATCCACTCTTCATCATATAAGAAACACAATTCACCTCTAATCCTAATACTATCTACTTATCTAATATTTCATATATATATATATATATATATATATATATATATATATATATATATATATATATATATATATATATATATATATATATATATATATAAAATTGTTGAACCTTTTGATCTTTTGTTTAAAAAAATGTTTAAAAAAACACAGGTTTATCAAAAAAATATGCTTGACCGTAGGTATGATGATCTTTTTGTGGAATTCGGTGTTTGGTTTACTCCAGATGTAATGGGACCGCTGTCTTCTAAACAGTTCCACTTTCGACTCATCAGTCCACAGAACATTCTCCCGAAATGTTTGTGGATCATCAAGGTGTGTTTTGGCTAAAATTCAGACGAGCTGTAATGTTCTTCTGGGTTAGCAGTGGTTTTAACCACACCAGTCTTCCATGGAGGCCATTTTGGCCCAGTGTCTTTCTGATAGTGGAGTCATGAACAGTGACCTTTATTGATGTAAGAGAGGCCTGTAGGACCGTTGATGTTGTCTTTGGCTCTTTTGTGACTTCCTGGATGAGTCATCGCTGTGCTCTTGGAGGAATTTTGGAAGGTCGGACACTTCTGGGAAGGTTCACTAATTCACTAATGAGTTTTTCCATTTGGAGATAACGGCTCTCACTGTGGTTCTCCCGAGTCCCAGAGCCTTTGAAATAGCTTTGTAACCCTTCCCAGACTGATGTATTTCAATCAGCTTGTTGAATTTCTTTCAACTTTGGCATAGTGTGTTACTGAGTAAGACCTTTTAACCAACTTCATGCTGTTGAGAAAGTTCTATTGAAGTGTAGATGTGATTGAACAGGGTTTGCAGTAATCAGACCTGGTTGTGTCTAGTCCAGCTGAACACCATTATCGATGCACTTTCATAGAGTTGGGGAATTATTAACTACAGGGGCAAATACATTTTCACACAGGCCCAGTTGGTATTGGATAACTTTTTTGCTTTAATAAATAACATCGTGGAGTGGATGTTCACTCAGAATACGCAAAGTGTGACTCAAAATCAAAATCAAAGGAACAACTTTCGGTCGAGGAACAAGATTTTTATTTGACATGAACATAAAGAGACAATTTCAAAGCAAAGTAAGAGGACTGTTATAAAGGCAGTATAACGTAATACAAGGCAAAAACAAACCAAAGTCTTGATAAAAAATCTCTTATTATGTTGCGATTAATACTGATGTGCTGTTGGAGAGAAACACTCGGTGTGATTCATACATACAGAGGACACTGCGTGGACATGAGTAGCGCACGCCATAATATCCTCCTGAGGAAGGATGCCTCGATACAGGGTTTTCCAGAATGAGTATTAGAACGAGTAAAAGGTGTTTTTGGCACAGGAATCCACAATGATACTGAAACGAGTAAAGAACTTACTATTAATCGATCAGGAACATCACAATTCTTTATTTATTTAGCTCGGTTTGTGTTATTTGTTGGACACGACCACGATGTCAGCTATCGTCTTTATGTAAAAACGAATATCACCGACATTTTGGCCGTTCCCGCTCTCGTCTGCTCGAGTGCGGTGCAATTAAAATCTGAACTTCGAATATTCGTCGGATTGAAGATTCGAATTTTCCCACGTTTTTGTTGATATATGTT
The DNA here is from genome assembly GCF_001660625.3 of Ictalurus punctatus. Classification (NCBI taxonomy): domain Eukaryota; kingdom Metazoa; phylum Chordata; class Actinopteri; order Siluriformes; family Ictaluridae; genus Ictalurus; species Ictalurus punctatus. The sequence continues at coordinate 5,040,364 of NC_030421.2, read as the reverse complement.
TAAGTTGATTATACGAAATGTGTGAATATTTGGTTTAAATTTTGCAGCTAAAATGCCGGTGAGTAATATTCGATGGCATTTTCGTCAGAGTAGAATTGATTAAAATGAATCAATACGACACGATGGAATATTGACTAAAATTTAAAGGACGTTTTCATCAGAATTCCAATGTCTGAATATTCCTAATGAATTGAAAGTTCATTATTCTTTGAAAGGGTCTACTTGCATTATTATACTGTTATATTATGACAACAACATCGTTTAATGGTAATTATTTCTGGGACAATATATCGTCCAACAAAAAGTAGTTACTGTACAGGACTAGTTGCTAAAGAAGGGAAGCGTGTCTCAGTGCTTGCAGATATGAAGCGCTCTCTTTCTCTCTCTCTCTGCTCCACGCTCGTAAATACGTTACTACTCATTTTTTGAAATGACTACGCTCACGGATACTGCTCTACTCTCTCTCAGGTCATGCTGTTAATCATTAATTGTTTAAAAACACGTTAAGATGGTCATTTCCTGTTGTCTGTTCGTTAACGTGATACATCACATGGTATCGGACGATGGTATCTATTAAAAGTATATGGCATGTCTCGCACTCTCTCTAAGACCCGTGGAAGAGGTGCATGGTGTGGAAGAAGGTGTGGTCGTACCGTTCCTCAGCACCAACCGACTTCTCGTCCTCAACGTTCTCCGCCGCATCCATGTTCTCGCTCACACCAGTGCTTCCTGGTGCTGGAAAGAAGAAACCAAGCTTTTAAGCCTTTGAACCTTTTAAGGTTCGTTTTTTTGTTTTTGCACAACAATTTCCGGAGAATTTCTCCATCAGCAATCGGAGCTTTATTCATTCATTCATTCATTCATTCATTCATTTATTCAGTTTTCTTGAGATTTTCGGCTCCAGAGTGAACGCAGCCCGAACCCCAGAGTCTTTGAGTTTAAAGTAAAACCCGATGTTTGAAGGATTTAAGGAATTTGAATCATTCCGAGCGTAAACAGGATGTTAGTTCTCAGAGTTGAACAGGATTTAATAAAGCAAATCTGCTCCAGAAGTGCAGAAGATTTAACTAATAAACCACACACACACACACACACACACACACACACATAAACGCAGAACACACATCACCACGTCAGGCTGAGACATTTAATGATAAAACAAACAGAGTGCAGCGATATTAAACACATACACACACAGAACGAGTGCTTCCTCTTCCTCAGAACTACCTGCCGTGCACTGGAGACGTGTGTTAGCATTTTATCTACTATTTTAACTTCATGCTCACGTACATTTTGTCTGTTATTGCAAATGAACTTGTGTAACAACCTGCTTTCAGCCTTATATATACATATGTGAATTAAATGACCACCAAAGCTATAAAAAAGTACATTACCAACTTATAGTCATACACAGACTTGTAAAAAGAAAAGAAAATACAGATAATAGGAGAACTCAATATCAAGAGATCTGATTAAACATCACGGTAAATGAACAAAAGCTGCATTAGTTAACGATAAGTATAGATATCATGTGGGATAAGATCATTTGAAAGTTAAACTAAATGAACTCCCCCACACGTCGCTGAGACTCGAGGGCATGGAGGAAAAACCCAACAAGCAAACAAACAAAAAACCACCCGATTGAAGGAAGTTATTGTGCAGAAACTTTTTTTTTACTACTGAGAATCATTTATTAATCTCGTCACACTCACGTGCATATCAGCCATAAATGGCCAGGCCATTTAGGTTTTGCCAGGCCCACAAACGGAGACAAGACCAAATGGCAACTAAAGGGTGAAAGAGTGCTACTCAATTTATAGGGCACAATTACTTTTGTCCTCATCGAATGCCTGGGGTTATTCATTAGTGTCCTAAAGCTTCTTGTGCTCCTTTGGGCGCCATTACTTTTGTCCTAACTGAACCGCTTGTCTTAGTTGTGTTAATTTACGGGGTGTTTTGGAATCGCTTTCTTTCCAAACGTCGTTAAATCGGTGAGTAACTGACAGGAATAACCTGCGTAATTTGCGTATATACGACGTGTGATCTCTAGGCGTAAATATTTACGCACATTCTCGCTAGATATGTAAGTTTTTTTTCCAACCTAGGATTTTCTTGGACGTCACGTTTCTTGTATATTGAATGATTTCTGAATAAATCCGCTTGTATCTAGCGTGATAAACGAGGCCCACGTTCAAATGAAAATAAAAACAAACCATTTTTCCCTCTTATAAGATACATCTAACACACACACACACACACGCACACCCCCACACACCCCCCCACACACACCCCTATAAACGCCCCCACAAGCACAGCTAAGGCCACTACAGGTAGGCGTAGGAGTTAGTGCAGCGGCAGGGTATCTGCATTGCAGCCACGGTGAAGATCTCCATCTCTTTAGGAGCCGAGGTGGAGGAGTCCTCCATCCGCAGCCCCTCATCTTGCTCCACCAAGCCGATGGGGGCAAATGACCCGGTTATGGATCCGTTCCCACCTGTAGTGCTGCTCAGTGCCGGTCCGAGCTCCGCACGCGCCATGTCCATCAGGTTCTCTCCGCCAGAGCCGTTCATCCCGTTCATCAGCCTCATCTGAAGATCCAGATCTAAGGTCCAACACAGAGTATGTAGATGACAAGGGTAAATAACAGGGGTGAATTAGAGGGGTGAATAGCAGGAGTAAATAAGGGTGAATAACGGGTAAATAAGGGTGAATAGCAGGAGTAAATAAGGAGAATTAGAGGGGTGAATAAGAAGGGTAAATAACAGGGGTAAATAAGGGTGAATAGCAGGAGTAAATAAGGGTGAATTAGAGGGGTGAATAAGAAGGGTGAATAACGGGTAAATAAGGGTGAATAACGGGGTAAATAACGGGTAAATAAGGGTGAATAACGGGGTAAATAAGGGTGAATAGCAGGAGTAAATAAGGAGAATTAGTGGGGTGAATAAGAAGGGTAAATAACGGGTAAATAAGGGTGAATAACGGGGTAAATAAGGGTAAAAAACGGGTAAATAACAGGGGTAAATAAGGGTGAATAACGGGTAAATAACGGGTAAATATGTGTGAATAACGGGGTAAATAAGGGTAAAAAAACGGCTAAATAGTGGTAAATAACAGGAGTATATAAGGGTAAATAACGGGTAAATAAGGGTGAATAACAGGGGTAAATAAGGGTAAATAACAGGGGTATATAAGGGTAAATAACAGGGCAAATAAGGGTGAATAACGGGGTAAATAAGGGTGAATAACGGGGTAAATAAGGGTGAATAACGGGTAAATAAGGGTAAATAATGGGTATATAAGGGTAAATAACGGGTAAATAACAGGGGTAAATAAGGGTGAATAACAGGGCAAATAAGGGTGAATAACGGGGTAAATAAGGGTGAATAACGGGGTAAATAAGGGTGAATAACGGGGTAAATAAGGGTGAATAACGGGTAAATAAGGGTAAATAATGGGTATATAAGGGTAAATAACAGGGGTAAATAATGGTGAATAACGGGGGTAAATAAGGGTGAATAACAGGGGTAAATAAGGGTGAATAACAGGGGTAAATAAGGGTAAATAACAGGGGTAAATAACGGGTAAATAAGGGTGAATAATGGGGTAAATAAGGGTGAATAACGGGTAAATAAGGGTGAATAACGGGTAAATAAGGGTGAATAACGGGGGTAAATAAGGGTGAATAACAGAGGTAAATAACAGGGGTAAATAATGGTAAATAACATGGGTAATCTGGTGGTCTTGAGAAGAGCTTTTACCTCACATGCTCTGTACAGACAATTTTTAAAATGTTTACATGACCGAATAAAATGATTTATCGAACAGAACGGAAGTGACTGAATGAATCAGTGATTATTCAAAGATTATTTGAGCTCATTTCCTGTTTAATCTTCACAATTTGTCCATTAAGTCCATTAGTAAATCAGACTGGAATTAGATTGGAAGTGTACAAACATTTAAATTCATAAAAAAGTCCAAATATTTTTGACCACGTGAAAGGTTTTCCCAGACCCCCACACATATAAATGGCACGATCTTCCTCAGACCTACCGCTGGTTCTGGCCTTTTTAAACTGACTGGACTCGATGCAGCCGAACGACCGCTTTCTGCTGGGTATGCCGTTACTGAAGCCGCGCGTCCGCTCCACAGAGTTATTGGTGGAGAAGCCGTTAAAACGGCTGAGCTGCTGCTGATTCTGGGCGTTGGACAGCAGTTGAGCGCACTCTGAGAAGCCCTGGGCGTGGGCTAGGTCGGCTCCGGTCAGTCCACTAGCATTCCTCAAGCTGTGCAACGATAAAATTCATGTGTTAGTGCTCCTGATCTACTGTACAGACATCTCAATCACTCACTCTCTCATACACACACAAATACATACAGATCCTTTCTGCCTCTCATAACAAATTGGTTTTGACATGTACTGGAAATATAGAGAGTTTTAACTGCAACAGAAGATGTTCAGAACAAGCCTGAGACCATGTATAAGTCAGAATTAAGGGAGGGGTGAAGCAGAGGATCAAGTTATTAAAAGTTTAAAGACTTGGAATACAAGCATGAGGCAAGACCGAGTGTTGTAATAATAACATTAACACCTTTTGTGCCTTTAATACGGTTCTTTTACCTAGAAGGGTGTGTGTAGTGTACCTTTAAAGATTTTTGTGCACTATATGGACATTCCCAGGTACACAAGGTAAGGACAAGGAGAGTAGCCGTTATTGTTTCCTCAGAATACTGTGCTAAACATGAACCCAGTGAAAATCATCAATTTTACTTGTTATCCATTCTGGATGTATGAACTTCAGAACGATGACAGCATCTTCAAAACGGCCTCCGAGAAGAGAAACAAAGCCGAATAAAGGACAAGGTGGATTGCCGTGATGGGTTTTTGAGCCAAGGTGCAGTCAGAAATGCTGTATATGAAGCTGAGTTTCTTCTGAATGGAGTTCTTATGTTAAAGTCTAACTGTGAAAACAAGCAACGAATCACCCTACGTTCACACTAGCGAGAAACTTTCGTTGGTGTGTAGCGTCCGTCCAGCGTTTTTTTTTTAAAAACGATAGTAGCCAAAATGCACAGCCTACAATATACGATTTACTCTAGTGTAGGATTAAAATGTACTGTGATATATTAAAGTGAAAAGGTGTGAAAAATGTTAGATATACCGTGTGCTTGCATGCTTTATCGGTTCACGTGCATAGAAAATGAACGCCTGTCACTTTTGCCGCCTGCTAGTGTGGACGTACAGGCTTCAAAATGGAATCAAGGAGTAAAGAAACAGGAAGCAATATCCTGGACGAAGTTTTCTCCTTGGAGGCATCTCAACAAATGCATTAAAAAATCCATGGATAGATATAATGAAGTAAAAATGATCTTTTCATGTCGAAGATGAAGGATAATACACTCATCAAGAGGTTCTGAAGAATAAGGAGAGAAACCTTAAGGAGAACTTCAGAAAAATAACAAGTAACAAATGTGAGAGAAGAAGGATAAAATCAGTCTGCGTATTGGAAACAAGACGTACAGGTAAAATGATTACTTATTAAAGGATTTTTTCCCCTATGGCAAGAACGAGACACATCTGGAACAAAGGACATGAGAATATACATGGCTCAGGCTTGTAAATTAAATAAAACTCTCATTTTCTGTCGCAGTCATGGAACAAACTAAACACATGGATGAACAAACTGTACAGTTTCTGCACTTACCCCAACATTCAGTGACTCCTGGTTAACCCCCCGTCCCCCCGTCCCCCCGAACCCCACCCACCTTCCACAATCCAAAATGGAGCCGTAAAACTCATGCCGACATGGTTACGTATCACAGACCTTTCTACAAATTTAGCTTATTTAACAATTTAAATTAAAAGAAAAAATTATATATAGGTGAATTAAATATTCCATTTAACCCAATTATTTATTTATTTATGTATTACAGAAGTCCTATTTTTATATTTTCTTTACATATTTTTCGAACCTTACTGAATCATTATGTTATCTTTCGATTATTTATATTGAATCAGTACTGTCCATAATCTTCATCGTAAACAATTGCTTTGCAAAGCATCCTGAATTATGGTGTACACAAAATTGTGCTACATAAATAAACCAAATAAGGTGCATAGAATTTGAAACATGGGGATTTTTTTTTTTTTTTTTTTTTTACAAAAAATAGAAAGAAAAAATTATTTAAAAATAGAAACACTCAGGGCTCATTATGAATTGATTTTAGTAATAAATAAAAAATAAATAAAAAAAGAATTAACTGGAGCTCATTATTAATCAATATACAGTGCCTCCAGAAAGTATTCACCCCGTCCTTCCCACAGTAATTATTTTTCTTATTGCTGAACTACATCAAATGTAAAGGTATCAGTCAGATTAAATAAAACTTAAATAAAGTATTTAGATGTTCTCAGAATTATTTGAAGTATTCACCCCCAGTGTGAACTGTCCTTTTGTGGATGTGTCTCTATGAGCTTTGCATTTTCTTCCTGTGTATTTTATGTCCTGTGCTTTGGCTCATTGTCCTGTTAGAACGTTTATTTTCAACCTAAATGTAGATATCTGGCTTTGCTTATATTTGGCTCCATCGATGTTGTATGTGATGGCAGCAAGATTTCCAGTTCCTCCACATCATGATGCTACCACCACCATGCTTCATCACAGGATTGGTGTTACCTGGGTGTTGGGCTGTATTTGGTTTGCACCAGACATGCTTTGGCTTCAGACCAAATGGCTCCACCACAACGTCTTTTTCCAAGAGCTGTCCCTTCTCAGAGGTGGCTTCCTTCTGGCCGCTTCCTATATCTGTGAAGAACTGATGATGATGTCGAGGTCTTTACAGATTGTCCGATTTCAGCCAGTGAGTTCTGTAATCCCTTCAGTATTGTAGCTGGACTCTTGGACACTTCTCTGATAATTGTCCTTGCCTGAGCAATCCATTTGGACTGATCTTGGAAGTGTCTGTGTTGTGCCATATTTTTTCCTGCTTTCTGGAGGAACTGTATAAATGTACAGTAGTGCTGAAAGTTTGTGAACCCTTTAGAATTTTCTATATATCTGCATAAATGTGACCTAAAACACCATCAGATTTTCACACAAGTCCAAAAAGTAGATAAAGAGAACCCAATTAAACACGAGACAAAAATATTTTACTTGGTCATTTATTTATTGAAAAAAAGGATCCAGTATTACATATCTTTGAGTGGCAAAAGTATGTCAAGATCTAGGATTAGCAGTTGATTTGAAGGTGAAATCAGAGTCAGGTGTTTTCAATCAATGGGATGATAATCAGGTGAGAGTTAGTGCTATGTTTTATTTAAAGAACAGGGATGTATCAGAGTCTGATCTTCACAACATATGTTTGTGGAAGTGTATCATAGTACAAACAAAGGAGATTTGCGAGGACCTCAGAAAAAGAGTTGTTGAAGCTCATCAGGCTGGAAAAGGTCACAAAACCATGTCTAAAGAGTTTGGACTCCACCAATCCACAGTCAGACAGACTGTGTACAAATGGAGGAAATTCAACACCATTGTTCCCCTCCTCAGGAGTGGAGACCAACAAAGATCACTCCAAGAGCAAGATGTGTAATAGTCCACGAGGTCAAAGGGGAACCCAGGGTAACTTCTAAGCATCTACAGGCCTTTCTCACATGTTCATGAGTCCACCATCAGGAGAACACTGAACAACAATGGAGTGCATGGCAGGGCTGCAAGAAGAAAACCACTGCTCTCCAAAAAAGAACATTTACTGCCCATGTGTTATTTGCTAAAGATCACTTGGACAAGCCAGACGGCTGTTGGAAAAATATTTTGTGGACGGATTAAACCAAAATAGAACTTTTTGGTTTAAATGAGAAGCGTTATGTTTGGAGAAAGGAAAACACTGCATTCCAGCATAAGAACCTTCTCCCATCTGTGAAACATGGTGGTGGTGGTAGTGTCATGGTTTGGGGCTAGAGTTTTGCTGCATCTGGACCAGGACGACTTGCTATCATTGAGTGAACAATGAATTCTGAATTATACCAGTGAATTCTAAAGGAAAATGTCAGGACATCTGTCTCTGAACTGAATCTGAAGAGAAAGTGGGTCATGCAGCAAGACAACGACCCTAAACACACGAGTCGTTCTACCAAAGAATGGTTAAAGAAGAATAAGGGTAACGTTTTGGAATGGCCGAGTCAAAGTCAAATGTTGTGGAAGAGCCTGAAGCAAGCAGTTCATGTGAGGAAACCCACCAACATCCCAGAGTTGAAGCTGTTCTGTACTGAGGAACGGGATTAAACTCCTCCAAGCCGATGTGAAGGACTGATCAACGGTTACCCCAAACGTTTATCTGCAGTTATTACTGCACAAGCGGGTCACACCACATACAGAAAGTAAAGGTGCACATACTTTTGCCTCTCACAGATACGTAATATTGGATTTTCCTCAATAAGTAAATGACCAAGTATAATATTTTTTCTCATTTGTTTAATTGGGTGCTGTTTATATAGTTTTAGGACTTGTGTGAAAATCTGATGTTGTTTTAGGTCATATTTATGCAAAAATATAGAACATTCACAAGCTATGAGGCACCACGGTATACATGTTTAAATCCCACTCTGACCAAAGAATTAAATGTGTGTCCAGATTGTTTTTCTCTCAAAAGTGTTTTATTGGATGTGACATATCTAACATTTCCGCTGTATAACAGTTCCACTTGTTGTTCGAGGGTTGCGTTATTGTGTTTTTGTGAGAGAGGACAAAAGATTCATTGTTGTAACGCCTACATGTCAAGACTTTTTATCAGGGAGTAGGTGAAAGTCGACAGTCCCTGTATCCGAAACCAAGAAACCTAGCGTTTAAATAAATAATACATAATACAATTACTAATTATTTAAGATTACTTACAAAAAAAGCTTCATGAGGCTTTTTTCTAGTCTGTGAAGCGCAACCACTCAACAGCAATTCATTAAATGATATTCATCAAAGCCAAATTTGGAAAAAAGTTTGCTCATTCATGAATTTATTTATCTAAATATAATTCTCTTTCAACTTTCTTTAAAAAATATCACTTTCTAAAACCACATCACACACATTCATCAACACACACACACAAACACATCATTAAATCAAATATATAACAAAACATTTTGAATGGAAATTAAAATGTCAAACATTGTTCACTTGATTAGACTTTCCCCACTCGATTCCTAACACATCTGATGAGATAAAAATAATAAACAAAAACAAACAAACAAACAAACAAAAAACCCTGAATGCCTCCACACAGTTCTGCTATCAAACAGGACAATCGCATCAGCAACCAGTTACTCTGAAAGGTGTAGAAGTTAGCAAGGTGGGTTTCATTTTAAAGGCAGATTCGTAGATGGAAGTAATCTGAGGAAATTTTTTTTCTAAATGTGCATAAAGAAAAAAAAATAGGCTAGATATACGTTACTTTGTTAAAAATCAACATGTGCTGTGCAAGATGGGTCCAACTGTTACTTTTAACTTTTTAAAATGTAAACTCAGGCATCTGAAAAAATTCATAAGTTTAAATTTACTTTTAGCCTGTTTTTCAAAGAAGAAAATGTCAAAATAATACACTAAATATTCGTTATATACTAATTTTGAATCTATACATTTCTAAAACTACGGGTTATATTTAGGTTAATCACAAATCTCATCCGTTAAACTCCCTCGATACAGGTAGTTACAGAAGTACAGAAGTAGAAAATACAAGCTAGTATAAATTTTTTTGTTTTAATTTAAATGTATTATTTTTTGGTCTTTTTTTAAATTTAAAGTTTATGCAAATCAGTGGTAATTGACTTATATCACAAATAGAATTCATTCAGAATTGTGCACATTTTATCTTATAGCAAGTATTTTTTAACAATAAAAAGTACATTTTTGGTGTAGAAATATTGATTTCAAACTAAGTAAACAGTCTCAATTATAAAACATACTTTTGTTTTGTTAGTGAGCTGTTGAATACAATCTTAGCAATTTATTATTTTTCCAAAATAAACAAAATCTGAATGTTCAAACAGCATTTAAAGATGATTTACTTTAGCAATTATACTGGTTATCCATATTAATAACGTCGATTTCATATAATTTCATAAGGATATACAGCAGAAACATTTTTACAACTAAGAACTACATAAATATAATTATACACAAATATAAGACCCCGTCTTGTATTATCGCAAAGGTGTAGTTTTGAAGTTATTACATCAAATAGTCATAATATTGGTGCCTTTACACACATCCTGCTTGAATTGATCAAATATTTCCTCAGATTTCTGTCATCCTTCACTAGAAATTATTTTAGATTTTAGTTGGCCATCTTTAGGTAGATAAAGTAACTGTCCTACTGATTTCTTAAAAATATTTAATTCGACCTGAGATACTGAATAAAATGTTTGAAAACAGTTGTATAAAGCATGCTTTTATTTTTGTACATAGCTTGAATACTGCTTCTGCAATATTAATGACAGATATTAAAAAAAAAAAAAAACATTAAAGAACAAAGCTGTTTATTATAGGATTGTAATTTAAAAGCTATTTCCAGCATAATTTGTGTAAATAATCAAAATGTACTAAATAACATTACATCACACTTGCTACCATTAAATAACCACATCTTAAGCCACATGCTTATGCATTTAAGTAATAATTCAATAAAAGTCGAGCTTTATGTCAAGCAGTTTGTCACTTTGGGCTATTTAGTCTATGGAATTATGTACTTCATTTGATTAAGAGATACAATTTATTTTTTACAGCAATAGAACCATAAGATTTTGAAATTTGTGGCTAGGATATTTATTTATTTATTTATTTATTTTATTTATTTATTTTACAAATTTGTCAAAACTATCGTGTTCTGTACATTATCTAACTTAATACATCACATAATGGTAGTTATGTATTATAATGTACGTACAACCAGTTGATTTTCCTTACAGAGGTCAAATAATACAAAACAGAAAGAGAACAATTCATACCTTGCACTGAAATCTAACAGGCCCAGTAACCTGCACACATCATATTTACATAAAATCTATTGTAGGAAAGTTTGAAGTTCTGATTTTTCTTTATGTAACAGATTTGTCTCAAGAGTTACTGAATTAGGCTTGATATGCTGCTGTATTATATGGAGAACTATTTTTATAGTAGAGGTATATAAAACGTATACTAATTAAACTGTTTAGCTCCTACACCAACTCAGGAGCATCTGTTTTATTCCTAGGGACAACAGATGAAAACTAGCGATCATAAACAATAATGTTGATGAAATAAATGTCTGTTAAATAAATACATAAAGTAAATGACATGACAGCAATGATGTGTGTATATAAAAATATATAGAGAGTCATATATTTAAATGTATTATTTATGCAAGATATTTTAGAACATTCAGGTTCAGTGGAATGTAGTAATAATCTTTACACTAATTTCTGGGAGATTTCCTTTTTGAAAATGTAGCTAGAAAGCCATAATATTGTTTTTTTGCTTGCTTTTACCACAAATGAACATTTTCAAACACTATAAAAACAACAAAAGTAGTTCATACTCCAGTATTATGAGACCCACCAGGCTGCAATGTTTATGAAAATGAAATTTGATTTAGTAATTACAATGAATTCAATTTATAGAATTGTAATGATGATGGATGCATTCAGGGTTTTTTTTTTTCTACTTTCTTCTTCTGAAATATTTTGCTTCACTAGTCAGAGAAACTACCTGCCGCTATCGTCTTAGCCTAACACATCTTAGCCCTAACGGCATCTTTTAAACCATGCGTTTTTATTCTGGAACGTGAAAAGGCGAACTCATTAGATCTGTTCTACATATAAAAAGCCCTATGGTTAGTTTACAGAAACAAACCCAAAACAAATACAAAGAAAAAAAAAAACACAGCTTTGATTTAAGGGCATAAATTTAGCAAAGCATGCAGGGCTAAGAAACAAACTACATCTAAATTAAAAAAGTATTTTCTTTTGAAACTTGTGTCAATGTACAAAAAACTTCCTATCAGTAAAACCAATCACCGCAAGAAATACCTCAACAGTTTGCCAGAGTGTAGATACTGAAGGGAGCGATAGTGAGAACACTCCTAATGCCACAACAGTGCAGTTTCGTTGAGGGAACTTGGAGTGAGTCAGCAGTGTCTATTTGGAATGCTCTCCCCCTTTTCTAGGATTACTTGAAAAAGTCAAGTCATTTCGAATTCAATGGCTGTAAAAACATTGAGACGTGTAGATTTTCTCTAAACTTTTTTTTTTTCTTATTTTTTGGCAACAGTTAACAATATGAAATTAGTTCAATCTGCAGGGTTTGGCTGTAATTGTGTCACTTTCCTAAGGATAAAAGTGACAAGATTAACAAAACAACATATTTTTATTTATTTTTTTAAGCATTGAATCATGAAAAATAATAACTCTGCAGATGACATTTTTTATTTTTAAACAACAACAAAAAAAGAACCTATACGCAAAAAATAAAAGTCTCATCAAAAATAAAAAAATAAATATAAAGAAGACAGGATAAATTAGAGTTAAGGCAATGTACAGTTCTGAGGTTGTTCTTTACCCCTAACGCTTTTGCTAAAACATTTCTAAACTGTTTTACATGGAGGATTAAGGGCTCATAGAAAGAAAAAAAAAACATTTTAGCATATTTTTATTTAAAATGTAAAAGATTTGTGCATTCAAATTTATATAAAATGTCATTATTATAGAAAACTATTTCTTATAACCTACTTTTAACATTTAAAATTGCATAAAAATTATTTTTCTGTGCTAGAATACGTTTTAAATAAATTTTTTTTGTTACTGTTCGTCTGCATTAGAAACCCTTTTCTAGGACATACTTATGTTTGAGGTTATTTTTAAATCTGTGCAGCGGTATAATTGTTAAAATGTCACTTATTATTATTATTTGTAGTATGGATTCGTACTTTATCAGTAGATTCAACTGGATATTTCTTCTGGACCTTCATTGAAAAAGGTCTGAGGTTCTAATTTAGACAGCAATTGGGTAGCGATAATATAAAACTGTAAGATAAAACCAGTGCAAGAAATCACCCCGCCATGATAAGATCCGAGAATCAGAGGAGACTGAAAGAGCAGAACGCTGGATTAATAAGTCAAAAACAACTTATTTATACGCTGATGTTGAAGAAGAAAACCTTCCATTCTTCATTTCCTGTGTAGAATTCATGCTCAGACCAGAAACAGGACAATGTTTAACTTCAAGCTGGAAAGGTTAAATTTCTGAAATATTTGCTGATGTGCTCTTCTTTAAAGAATTTGAAGAGGAATAGAAATTGAGGTTGTTCTGTAAATTCCAAGTAGGAATAATGAAGACTGAGAATAAATATGTTTACTTTTGGAATGACCAGCACTTTTCCAGAGTGTGAGAACATTTTTGGTTTTCCTCATGATTTGAACGGACATAAGTCTGAATTAGAAAGGAATTCCTTTACAGTATGAGATACATTTTTTTTAGTTATTGTAAAAATTCTGGTGACTGGGCACATTTTTCCAGTTGTAGTGTGGATGAAAGCAGAGAACAATTAACCTCAAAGTTGAATATTAAAATTGAATGTAATATAATAAAAGATTTATCATTAGAAACACTGAAGTAGACACACACATGCCGTTCTTCACTGTAGGTTGTTTCCAATGAATGGTTCATGTCTTCACCTCTTCTAAGGCTCAGCTTCCTCAACAAGTTCATGAAGTAAGTTCAACCTCAGACATGGAAGGCAACTTTTTTTTTTTTTGATGAACGTTATATTGCACAGATTAAATTTCCAGTTGCTATTTCTACATATTATGCCAAATTTTATTTTAGATTTTTTACATTTCTCATACATTTTAGATTTCTATTTTAGAAAAAAGGAAACACTTACTTAAGATTACTAAAGGTGTCTGCGTGAACACAAAATGTTTTGTTTCATTTTGATCCTGCTACCATTTTTAAAGGATTGCATAAGTATGTTAATGCTAAAATGTAATTATAAAATGTTAAAGCATTTAGACACAACGAGTTATCATAAAGTAATAAATATTTGTATAGCTTTATTGCTTCTATTTAGATCTTGCATGCAGAATATTCTTCATTTTTAGGATTTTATATTAAACATCAGTTCATTGTTTCAGTTTTTTCATTTCAAATTCACAGAAAGACCAAATTATTCACAGAGGTTCATACAGATATCTGAATATAATTTCCCATATTTACCAAACTGTTTCTAAAAAACGGCAACCTAAAATTTTGTTTATAATTCAGAATATTAACATTTTGCTATGGATATTTGAGAACAAGTATGGTTTTGAGTTTAAGTACAGAAATTGAGTGTCTTGTCTATTTTAGTTTTGACATTATTTTGTATAACGTGTGTGGCTCAAATTTATGTTGTTATATTGGCTTTTACTTATTATTTATATTGAACTTTATATACTATATTATATATATTGTACAATAATAAATAGAATTTAAATCAGTTTATAAAATTGCTATAAATTTGATTGCTCCTACCAAACCTCTCTCTCTCTCTCTCTCTCTCTCTCTCTCTCTCTCTATATATATATATATATATATATATATATATATATATATATATATATATATATATATATATATATATATATATATATATTTTTTTTTTTTAACAAAGGAAATAAAAAGAGCCCTTCATTCCTCCAGTTCCTTCCTGGTGATGTACATTTACTCTAGACCTGAGGTACTCCCTGACTTGGGTGCTTGAAGTTCTAAACCTGTCACAGGAAAACATACTTACAACAATCTTCAGTTCTGCCTTAAACTGCAGCAACCCTACTAGTACTACTAAAATATACAGTCATACAGGAATTACAAGCACAAATCTTCACAAATCCTGTCGAGCAACTGCAGTGTGCACATTTCGTCATGGCCTCAACACCAGAACTAACATTTTTGGTAATGATTTAAAAGTGGAATTTTTAATGAACAGTGAGTCTGAATGCCATGCTGTTCGATATGACAAAAGGCCGTCACAAAAAAGGCCATTTCACCACCGTGGCTCTGGACTTTGTTTAATTAATGCTGGAAGTGTAGTGATTCAAATTTTGATATTGTGGTAAGACTTAAAATGAAAGAAATGCAGAAAGATTGGTCATGTATAGTTAAGTTCTGTGAAGGTCATTCCAATATCGAGGTAAATACCATGGATTGATATTTTGCATTTTAACTTCAAATCTAGTGTATTAGTGTACTGCTAAGTAGAAATAAAAATATTTCTTGGGATTAAGGATATATTTAGTTTTAACCCAAATTATATCATTTACAACCATTAAATTATAATTGGGCTTGTTTGAACTACCGAACAAAACTTATAGATATACCGAACAAAACTTACAGACACATATAGATCTGGGCATGCATCAACTTATACCTTATCCCTAATATAATTTATTTTATTTTTTTTAATGATTGAGGAATTCAATTTAAAATGAATTGAAATGACCAACTTTTGGCATTCAGAGTCAAAGTCAGAATTTATATATATATATATATATATATATATATATATATATATATATATATATATATATATATATTTTTTTATATATATATATATATATATATATATATATATATATATATATATATATAGTTTATTGACCAGTTGAAAGAATTTTGAACATGCAAACTGTAATATTAGGACCAAGGAAGTTTATTAGCACATATCTGCTGTTTCACAGATGACATTGCACAAATTAAGGGTATAAAAGAAAGAACAATGTACAAAGCCATGGAGAACATATTTGCTTTTCTGCAACATTCATAATAATAAATATTTGTTTCTTCTATTTTGATGCATCAGTTTCATTATATTGTAGGCAGATGATTCCCGAGAAATAAAGATGTTAATCAGGTAATTTGATTTAACTAAAGTTTTTAAAGATTTCAAGGTTTATATGAAACTGTGATGAACACACAAATAGGGCATACTACAATTTATGTGTACAATAAACTTAGTAAAATGATAGTTATTCTATACTTTTTCTACCTTTTTAAAATGAGAAAATGGGTTTAGCAGTTAGGTTTAAGTTTAAAAAGTTAAAATCTTGTGACAGTTTTAAATCAATATCAAACTATGAGATTATGATGAACACATTAATACTGCATATCATTTACATGATAAATTTTGTATCCTTCGACTTTTTGCATACTTTTCCTACATTTTTAAAAGTTTACAATATGGTTTATAAGTCAGGTTTATGTTTAAAAATCAGTTCTGTAAAAAATATTCTATTTTCTTCCTATTACACTAAACTTTTTTTCCATTTGATGTACCATGGTAAATTTAAGACATTTTAGCCTGTGTAGATCTTTTTAGTGTTATATATTTTATGCATTAGCCAACAGCTGTATTCACATGTAAGTACAAATGCTAAAAAAAATAATTAACATGTATTGCCCAAATAAGCCCACTTTAAAAACTGCTTTAATACTTCAAACAACAAAAACTGTCAGAATATATTAAACACACTAATAGTAGATATTATATACATAATACATTTGTATAATTATGATTTTTGTATACTTTTCCTACATTTTTCTAAAGTTGAAAATGGGGTTTAGCAGATGTCAAACATGTTAAATATGCATTTTTCCTTATGAAACCACATATTTGCATGTGAAATATTGATAAAACTACATATCTTTATTTGATGCAACATGGTAAAATTTAAGTACTTTTATTTAACTTTAGGTTTTGTACACATTTGTATTCACCTATTCCATCTTTTAGAAATAAAAAGCCGTAAAAATTAACAATTTTATTATTATACTTTTTACTTAGTACTAGTAAGTGATATTATTAATAGCTTTAGCAGTTAAGCTTATGTTTAAAATTTTTGTTCTGTGTCAAATACCCGCCCCATGGCACTACACATTGTTTTTTTAACATGGTTACGACATATTCAATTGTGTAGCTCTTTTATTGTTTAAAATTGTATGCATTAGCCAACATTTATATACAGATATAACAATAAGATCACAGATATTAAAGAACATTTAATATTCAGTTTAATTGTGTGATGCAAAGAAATTTGATTTAACATTTATATTTAGGAAATGTGACTAATGTACAACTTAAAACTAACGAACTTCCCAAGCTAAAATCTTTATTTCAACCAGTTAGCATAAATGTGCTCCTGTGAAAGAGCAGATACTGAAAAATCCAACAGCATTACAGAAGTATTTAAACAGACTTGTCATTTCTCATTGTGAAGAGATACAAAATTGTGAGAAGTCTGTACATGCTGATCTCCAGCTATGTACAAGGCCCTAAAAATCAACAGTAAACAGGTGTGTCTGTAATGTTTCGCTGTCTGGTATCACATAATGGATGCCTTGCTGACATACGTAATGATCCATCAGGTTCTGCAAGAAGCTTTCTCTCTTATGTGCTCAATTGCGGAAAATTATAACCAACACGCGTTCCTAAAACTTCCTGATTCAGAGGTCATGAGACGGAGAAAATGTGGCATGTTTAAAGTTAGAAAGCTTAAATTAGCCTAATTATTGCAGTAGTCTTAATGGGATTGCACTATTTAACTTAAACCTTTAATTAATTTAACGTTAATTAATTTAATTTTTTTAACAGAAATTCACGCTGTGTTTGATGTACTCTGAAATATTTAGATTTTTTTTTTTACAGTGCCAGCTTGAAAATCAATTAATTCATGGCTATAAGATGCATTTCTTTGAAAAACAAACAAACAAACAAAAAAAACCCCAAATGATTATTAAGACTACAAATTCAGCTGGATTTGTTTAAAACCACTCAGTCGCATCCCACCTACTTTGCATCTCTCAACAATGTAAAGGACTCTCTGGAGCTCCAGTAAAGCATCTGTGCTTTGAAACGATGAGGAAATGTGCATTTCACTCTGCAGCGCTTCATCGTTAAATCATACTTACCAAAATGAAAAACAACAAAAAAGAGTTTTAAAACAAAAAAGAAAACAAAAATGGCATTTCCTCAGCACATGATGACATTATAACAAACAATAGTAAAACAATCACATTTTCCAATTCAGACACACATTTAACCAGCGTCACAGAAAGATTTCTTTTTTTTTCTTTTAAAAAAATCTTCCATCTGCACAAATATTCAAAAAGGACTCTCATCAAAAATACATTTAACTGGAGAAAAAAATTAACAGTTTAATAGAAATATATTAATACTGGAAAAGTGTAAACAAGTGTATGTATATAAAGTGTATGTTTTCTTGAAAAAAAGTGCATATAAAAAGGTGTTTATTATACTCCTTAATAATAATAATAATCTATTTTTTTAACAAATATTTTTGCAATATTTATTTAATGCATATAAACTTTGTGTTTATTGTAATAATAATACATATGTGTTAAGTCTAATAATGATGTATTTTAACTAACCGTTTATTAAAACAGTAACGTACATGAACAAGGTTTGTATTGTATTAATGTATATAATTTATATAAACTGGGTACTTACTGTAAACATAATGTATTTGTATGATGTAATTTATTTTAATCTTGAATTTCCAATAATAAAGGTGGTACATCTTACCTTA
The DNA here is from genome assembly GCF_001660625.3 of Ictalurus punctatus. Lineage (NCBI taxonomy): Eukaryota > Metazoa > Chordata > Actinopteri > Siluriformes > Ictaluridae > Ictalurus > Ictalurus punctatus. The sequence continues at coordinate 5,021,763 of NC_030421.2, read as the reverse complement.
ACTAAAGAATTATTGTAATAATTATATATAGAAATGCATTTGTATATATACAAACTATTTACTGTAATAATGTATACAACTTAGGTGTTTCTAACAATGTATAGAAATGTGGTGTTTGTTGTAATAGCGCATATATAACATGTATAAATGTATTGTTTGTTATAAACTAAGTATTTCATGTACATAATGTATTTAAACTAGGTGTTTACTGTAAATAATAATGTATATAAACTAGACTTTTATTGTAAAAGTAACAACTATAGACCAGGTGATTATTGTAATAATAATACTAATACTAATACTAATAATAAAATACAGCGCTGTGCAAAATTCTCGAAAGAAATGCTGTAAGGAAAAGATGCCTTAAAAAAAACAATGTCAGTTTTTGGGGTGACGACCCTTTGGTTGTTTAATAAACATTAGTAGTCCCAAGTAAAAAAGTTTTTTGTTGCTTTTTTTTGTTGCTTGCTTGGCTGACATTTAGCCTACTTTTTATTGGAATAGTAATATTCGGAAAATTAAAATGTACTGACTCAATAATGCAGAAAAAAATTTTCTAACTAAATTTGAACTACAAAAAAATTAATAATTAGGATTCCTAAGGCTTTTGCACAGTACTGTAAATAAACTAGATGTTTGTAGTAGTAATAATAATAATAATGTACGCAACGTACATGTATTTATTTAGTATAATGTATGCGGAAGAGGTTTTAAATCAGGCGATCTGGTAAACATCATAACATTTTATATTCACAGTTACACCTGGACGGTCACTGTACGTTAGGAGATATGTTTACTGTGTTAAACGTGAACATTGAGGTGTTTTCGACGAGAGTCCTGAGTGAATAAAAAGTGGCAGTGGAGTGTTTCAGGAATGCTGAGGACAGAGAGTTTTAAAATAAATAAATAAATAAATAAATAAATAAAATTAAATAATAAATAAAAGAAAACGAACTGTGGAGCAGTTATGAGTTTACACTTACTCAGCTTTCGCTCCCTGGATCAGGAGAGCGTTAATGCACTCGACACTACCCGCACGCGCCGCCTTGTGAAGGGGGGTTTCTCCGACATAGTCCTGAGAGACAGAAAGTAAGAGAAAGAAAAGAGAAAGAGAGAGAGAGAGCGCGAGAGCATTGACCTCTGATATTTAAAGGATGAAACCTAAGCAAAGGTCACCTCCCAGTGCTACTGTTTATTCAGTGCCATAAATAGGCCAGACAGAGAGATAGCTCCCTGTCCGTTCAATGAGAGAGTTTTATGGAAGGACTGAATGTAGGTTAGTTTGGTATCCGACCGCCAAAAGTGATAGAATTTGTTATAATATTGTAAAAAATTTTAACACGCTCATGTTCCTTGAGGTCTCTATGGTTAGTTTGCTTAACTCAAGACGACACGTTGGGATAACACCGCAGCATTCTGTCCGTAACATGTTGTGATGTGAACAATGAACGCCGGAAGTCTGTGCTTTGACTCGGAGAGATGGGCGTGGGTTTACAGGTGACCCACCTGCCTGTTGAGGTCAGCGCCGGCCTGCAGGAGCCACATCAGGCACTGCGGGTGTCCGCCGAACGCCGCGATGTGAGCCGGAGTCTGCGCGAAACGCGACGTCAAGGAGTTCACGCCGCAACCCACCTGCACCAGCTCCATCACACACTCCAGCTGTGGGACATCAGACACATAATTAATCAAACAGCGTGAGAGGAGCACTATGCAAATAAAAATTATTATGAAGTGACGTGTTCAATATGTCTGTACAGAAAACA